>NW_027504847.1:1937500-2215000 GCF_021521415.1 Bidens hawaiensis | reverse complement strand
GCTTCCACACACCAAGTCTTTTAAACTGCAATAATTCCTCTTGCATGGCTGAGACCCAGTTGGAATCTTTCAGCGCATCGGTGGTGCTGTGTGGTTCTTCTTGTGCTAAGAAGCATTCATGGGCATTAAGAGCAACTGATCCTGACTCCATCATTTCTGTGTAGAGACCAAAATTCAGCTGTCGCCGAGTTTTGACACCCTGTTGAAAGTCCCCTATAATGTTGTCTTGTGGATGATCACGTTCAGTCCTAACAACCGGATTGTCAGAAACGATAACATTTTGTTCCAAGTTAGTTAAGTTCGGCTCAGAAACTGGAGCGGATTGTGGTGCCTCTGAAGTAGACGTTAGAGGCTGATCTGCATTCGGCACTTCTTGATTTGACGATGAAGGTTGTGACGTAACCTGAGTTGGTGCCGATTGTACATCATCTGCTGGAGATTCATCTTCAGATTCAGATTCGGAAGATTCTTGAACTTGATCGCTAGACTCTGTGGAGGAAGATGATGACGGACCAGGATGAGTTGAAGATTGCAAAGATTCATCAGGAGGTGCATTTTGCGCCTCATACATCATTTGAATAGCAATCTCATACAGATTGAATGACTTGAACAGTTTGTCATAATCAAACAACCAGTCTTCTCCTGTCCCCTTGGCTGGTTCTGTGTAGCGTTGAACATCGACATGGTACCATTCTTCAACTAATTTTGTTGTTCTGTTGAAGACCCTTTTGAGAGGTATGCTGTAACCCAGAAAATAGCCGTTGATGATCTTCTCCTCGAACTTATTATCGACTTGCCTTTTAAGTAACGTGCAAAGAGCCCCGAATGGTTCCAGGTGCTCTAAGTTAGGCCTTCGTCGTTGAAGAAGCTCGAAACTTGTCTTGCCGTGGCGCTTGACGATGCCTACCCGATTTAATGTGAAACAGGCGTTGGCAATTGCCTCACTCCAAAACGTAACAGGTAACACTGAGTCGGCTAACATTGTTCTTGCTGTCTCGATTAACGTACGATTTTTCCTTTCAGCAACCCCGTTCATTTGTGGAACATATGGGGCACTGAACTCCTGAACGATCCCTTTTTCTTTGCAGAAATTTTCAACATTCGCATTTTTAAATTCTGTACCGTTATCTGACCGCATTCTTCGAACCTTCAGATTGTATTGAGACTCAATAGTTGTAACCAGCAGTTGTATACACCCAAACGTTTCTGATTTTACTTTCAAGAAAAACACCCAAGAGAATCTAGAATATTCATCAGTAACCACTAGACAGTATGAGTGCCCAGAGATACTTTTGACGCTTATTGGGCCAAAAAGATTCATATGAAGGAGTTCCAACGGAATATCAATTGAGTGGAAACTCTTAGACTTGTGGGACCTTTTTATCTGCTTTCCGGCTTTGCACTTCACACATGAATCAGGGAGACGAAAACTTCTCAGATTAACTCCCTCAACTAGTCTGCGGTGCACAAGCTTGTTCATGTTCCTGACATTTATGTGTCCCATCCGTCTATGCCATAAGACAGTATCACGTTCGGATGCCTTGGACACGAAACATGTCGCCGTTGGAGACGTTGACCCTGCCTTAGCCATATCCAGAATGTAAAGATCACTCTGGCGTGCAGCTGACATTAAAACCTTGTCTTCAGGAAAGTTGAAATCCTTAGGCAAGATGTGGCAATCTCGGTCGTCAAACATAACTTTGAAACCTTTGTCGCAGATTTGACTTATCGACAACAGGTTGTTCTCCAACTCTTTGATGAAATTTACTTTCTCAAACGAAATTCGCCCATTAGACACCATTCCTTGGGCCGTGATATAACCTCCTTGATTTCCTGCAAAGGAAACTGCACCTCCTTTTATTTGTCTGACACTTGAAAGGAGATTCATGTTTCCAGTCATGTGCCTGGAAGCTCCTGAGTCTATGATCCACATGTTGAATCTTGGATCATATAGAGCAACCTGCACACAAAAACAAAAGGTTTAAATATCATTGGAAACCCAAGCCCTTAAGGTCTTGGGTTTTCCATCTTCATCACGAATGAACAATTCAATCCATTTACCCTCATTAACACTGTTTTCAGATTTGACGTTGTTATCAACAGTGTTAGTTTTCTTAGGTTTCCAAAAGTCAGTCTTCTTCTCAGCATGTTTGAGATAGCTGGTTGAAGACTGAGTTTCACTTGTCGAAGTGGAAATACTTGGATCTGAGGGGTTTGGGGATTGGTGTGGTGAGGTTGGCTGAGGTTTCCGAGGAGAAACCGACCTCGGTGTGTGAAACCGTTCTTGACCTTGAATGTCAATGGTCGGTCGCCTCCTAGGAGGTGACTTGACATACCTCGGATCCGGAGTCGATATGTACTGCTTAGGATCCGTGTACTTATAGCAAAATCTTGCTATATGCCCTACCTCTCCACACGAAAAACAGTAGTTTCTCCCCCTTTGACTTGGTGGAGAGAAATAACTCTGGTTTTGTCTGTTATCATAGTACCCCCTGGATTTGACATTTTGGTGTGAAGTTTGTCTAGGAGGGTGTTTTGGGAAATTATGTTTTTCATTAACGTTACCCTCCTTTACAAACTGGGTACTATGTTCCACATAGACTTTCTCAGATTTAGGATTAAACTTTTTCTTCTGAGAACTTCTTGTTGTTGTTGCCTTTGACTTAGATGGTGGTGGGCCCGATTTAGTTGTGGAACCTAAGTCTGTGGCATCAACATTTTGTTTGGACTCAGGAGCCGGGTCAATGACTTCTTTACCCTTAGACTTAGAAATTTGGTTTGTGTCCTCGGGTATATAATCATTTGATTCATCATCCGGCACAGCTCCTGGTGTGCTTGAAAATTGATTCAGGATCGGGGGTGGGACATTGTTATATCCCACGCCTCTTTCCTTTTTGCCTCGGAACTCGGGAATGATGTGTTCTAATAAATAAGATGAATTTGAGTAACTTTTTAATTTGAAATTCAATGATTCAAAATCAGCTTTCAAGTTTTCCAATTCTTTTTTCAAAACATTATTCTTATTTATGTGAAAATTGATAGAGTCTTGTTGATTCAGAACACATATTTCAAGTTCCTTGTTCTGACGCTTAAGGCTATCAATCTTTTCTTTAAAAACAGACTCTTTCTGCTTCCAAGCCTTATTCTGTGCAAGCGCGTCAGTCAGTTCCATTAAAGATCTTGAGGCTGCTTGTTTGTAAGCCTCGAGATCTTCAATTCTCTCTTTTAGAGATTGAATTTCTTGTTCATACAATTCACATTTTAAACATTTAACATTTTCTGGTTTGGGAGTTGATGGGTTAGAACTTACCTTGGCATTTGATGTCTCTGCCATGAATGCAAAGCAAAGATTCCCAGCTTTTTCCAGAAACGATGCAGAAGTTGCTTTAGACTCTACTTCGTTGACTTCTTCAACTTTAGCAGCCTCTGCGGGAATTGTCGAACATGGAGATGTTTGAGGAACATTTGACTCTTTTTCGTGATCCTCCTTAATCTCCAAAGATACCACTTCAACCTCAGGTTCTCCTTCATGGACTTCAGCAGCTGGTTCATCGACAGTATATTCTTCATTGGTCGAGGAAACAACAGACTCTGTTTCAGAGTTTTCATCTACTACTGTGACATCAGCCATGTTGATGCTCAAGTTCCATGTCTCGCCTTCATCCCCTTGAACTGCAAGAGCAGTTTCGTTGTTGATGTCGACGTTGTTTGCTGCGGTTTGATTTTGAGGGACCAGTTGTCTCTCAAGGTTGACAGTTGCAGCTGCTGCAGCAGGAGTGGATGATGATGAAGTGGTTCGGAAGGGATATTGGTGACCTTCCCTTCTTGGCTTCGAGCACTCCTTGGCAAAGTGACCAAGTTCGCCACAGTTGTAGCATTTTACTTTGCTTTTATCAAAGCCGAACTTGGATTTGTTGTTTATTGAGAGGGCCTGACCTGTTTTCTTCGTCCACTTTCTGGCCCTTCGGAACGCACTGCCAAGAGCCCACATAATGTCTATGCGTTCCATATCATCTTCGTCAAGCTGTTCATAGTCATCGCTGTCCAGATGACTATTTCCTAGCTTACCCGCCACCATTAAACTGTAGGACTCAATTATCGTGCCTAGAGTTGCCATGTGTTCTTTGGCAACCTCCACTGTTACTGTTCCCAAGCCTTCAGTATTCAACGTTGCTTTCTCCGTTGACTTGGGTCCGGAGTTAGTACTTGAGTTTCCAGAAGTTGATAGTGGGACGGAAGATCTCGTTTCAGTCCCCTTTGATTGATTTGACGTTGAGGAGACAAAAGCAGTCTTCATCGGAGCATGATCAGTTGAATCTGACAAAGGAGGTTTTGACATGTAAAGTGATTTGTCAGAAGTTGATCTCGGTTTTCTGGAAGAGGCTCTTAGTTCAGCCTCTTCGTGTCTGATTTCTTTAATAAAATCAGACAGGAGAATCGTCTCCAGCTGATGACTTCTTCTCATTACTGTCAGGAAGGTGCTCCAGCTAGGTGGAAGTCCTTGTGCAAGACATCTAACTTTCTCAGTCCCTGTAGTTTTGACGTTATAGGACTTGAGTTCTGACATTAGATGGTAAAATCTCGACAGTAACGACTCAATATCTTCTCCCGACTCTGGACTAAACAGATCAAATTCACGCTTGAGCTCCCGTGCGTGAATTTCTCTAAGGGAATCAGATCCTTCACATCGGTCAACCAGTGCGTTCCAAAGAGTTGACGCTGTAGTAAACTGGTTAAACTGATGAAAAAGATCAGTGGAGAGTGCTTGTGATAGTAAGGAGAAGGCTTTCTTCTCAGCATCGAAGGCTATCTTTTGTTCTTCAGATAGCCTAAAGTAGCTCAACGACTCACCATCATCATTCGTTGGATGCACCCAACTTGTCTGGACAGCTTCCCAAAGTCCAGGATTTACACCTGTTATATGAATTTGAAATCTTGTCTTCCAGGTTGTAAATTCGTTTAAAGTCATTAGCTTTGGTGGCTTGTTATAGCTTCCCGATTCAGAATCACTTTCGAGAATCGATTGAATCCTCTTGTTGGTACTCGAACTTGTAGCCATCTTTGTTTCTTTGCTTTGACGTTTAACTGTTGATCGAATGAGTTTGATTCGATCGGATGAGTGACCTATTCGATCGAATGTGTTCTGGTTCGATCGAATGTCTCTCTGAAATACAGATCTGATCTTCCGAAAGTTATTCGATCGAATGTGAATCTGGTTCGATCGAATGGGTTGAGAAGTTCGATCGAAAGAGTTTCTGGTTCAATCGAACGGGTTCTGACAGTCGAATAAGACAAAGATCGAATCGACGGATCGAATAAAAGACTTATTCAATCGAATGGTGACTAATTCGATCGAATGAACAAATCTGGTTCGATCGAATGAACTAGGAGTAATTCTCGGCGGGAAAAACTGATTCGGTCAAAGTTCAAACTTGTTCGATCGAATAGGAAGGCTATTCGATCGAATGAGTTCCAAAAATAGACTGGTTCGATCGGAAAATCTGGAAATTCCAAAATTAGAAGATTTTGACGGATTTTCGAATTTTGAATCAAAAACACGAATTTTGAAAGATCAAGGGGCAACTTAAGATCGAAATATGACTTTTAACACAAAAACAACTTAAGACCAACCAAAAAACGGATCAAAACCACCAAAAATACGAAGAACACGAAGAACGCGAAGAACGTTCTTGACGAAACTCGAACTTTTAACACACAATTCTAAGATCAAAACACCAAAATATGACAATTTTAACAGTTTTTGACAAGAACACGACGAACACCAAGATCAAAAACACCAAAAATTCGGAATTTTCCGGCAAAAATTACGATTTTCACGAGAAAAACACGAATTTCACCACAAATCTAACGTGAATCAAGAACCAAAGGCTCTGATACCACTTTGTCGGACCGGTGCGGGACACGGTTTCCCAACGATTCACGGGGCAACGTGTTAGAGTGCGGAATCCTCTAACACGGCGATTCGGTGGTGATCAACAACGCGCGGTAACGATTCCTAAGACGGTTTGACACCTAGGGACGGAGGAAAGGACCGACACGTGAAGAACGGGCAGAGAGTATTTCAGCAGAGTGGTGGTTCGTGACTGTGTGTAGAATGTGTGCTCTTGTGAAATTTCCTAAGTTTCGTTTATATATCGAAAACTGGTTCGATCGAATGAGTCTCTCATTCGATCGAACGAGACCTGGTTCGATCGAATCAGTCACTGATTCGATCGAATCAGTTTCTTTTGACATTTTCAGTCCGTTAACTTAGTTTCACGATCGTTATCTTCATATCGAACCATCCTGATAGAACTGGGGACATACACATGACATTTCATGTCCTAACACCTTCAAGTTCTTAAATAATTTAACAGTTCTGTAATGATACTCATCCTATATATATATATATATATATATATATATATATATATATGTAGGATGAGTACCATTACAGAACTCAGTATATATATAATTTTTTTTCTATAAAAAACGTTAGTTATTAAGTCATCCTATTTATATATAAGTTAAACTTTTTGGCCCGTTACATTTTGCAGGCGAGAGGAGTTCGTTTTGAGTTTCGTAAGAGTGAAACGGATCATACATTTATGAGAATGGACGGGGAGCCATGGAAACAGCCTCTGCCAAAATACGACGACACTGTCACAATAGAAATCTCATGTTCGGGTCAAGTGAGCATGTTAGCAACTGGAACCTACCCGTCCAAAAGCGTATATGACCCTAACACCCCTCGCACTCCAAAGGATAACGAGTGTGATAGCGATGAAGAAGAGGCCGTTGTAGACATATCTGAAGAACAACGAAAGTTTGGTGCAGCTTCGAGTTTTCAGTTGCCGGAAGACTTTCACGTATCGCAAGTGAGTTAGTTATTGTTTCGGCTATGAAATTTGTTCATTCTATTTGACTATGATTTTAGCTTGATTTGTTGGGATTGGATTGGTTTGGAAGTTTAGTTGGAGATTGACTAGAGTTGTAAATCATTAGTGAAACTTGTAGATTTACAAGTAATGAAAATGACTCAATGGTGTAATGCAGTTTGGATGCCATATTATTATTGTGTTTAGAGGCGTTCACGGTGTGGCTCGGCTGGTTTTGATGAAATTATATTCGAGTTATAACTATGGTTTTAAAAAATGACAAACCGAACCAAAACCAGCCTGGTTGGGTGGGTTGGTTGGACTGGTTGGTTTTAGTGGTTTGATTCTTTGAACTGATATTTGTATTTTTATCTACAAAATCCTTAGGTTGCATTAAAAATTTTAGAACGAATAACACATGTAAGGTTAAATTGTCAGTATGGAATTCCCAATTTTCAGTCGGACGGCTAAACTGACATAATTGAATCACACAAATATTTCCAAATTTTGGGAACGGTATAAGCTTTAAATAGCAGGACAATTACATAGAC
Organism: Bidens hawaiensis; assembly: GCF_021521415.1. Classification (NCBI taxonomy): domain Eukaryota; kingdom Viridiplantae; phylum Streptophyta; class Magnoliopsida; order Asterales; family Asteraceae; genus Bidens; species Bidens hawaiensis. The sequence goes on along the minus strand of NW_027504847.1, from coordinate 2,207,571 downwards.
AACACGTTTTTGCATCCACCTAGTTTCTATTTGTAAACCACAAAAAGAGAAATTAACGATGTTCTCCGAGGTTTGCTAGTGTTCTAAATATTGTAGTCATTCAAAAATCTCTGCAACTCCCACCATGTCGCCATAACATCGCTTCAATCAAAGCATTTACTTTGTTTATTGAGTAAAGTGCCATTTTAGAACGAATAACACATGTAAGGTTAAACTGTAAGGTTAAACTGTCAGTATGGAATTCCCAATTTTCAGTCGGACGGCTAAACTGACATAATTGAATCACACAAATATTTCCAAATTTTGGGAACGGTATAAGCTTTAAATAGCAGGACAATTACATAGACAACACGTTTTTGCATCCACCTAGTTTCTATTTGTAAACCACAAAAAGAGAAATTAACGATGTTCTCCGAGGTTTGCTAGTGTTCTAAATATTGTAGTCATTCAAAAATCTCTGCAACTCCCACCATGTCGCCATAACATCGCTTCAATCAAAGCATTTACTTTGTTTATTGAGTAAAGTGCCATTTTAGCATTTCCTTGTGATTTGGTAAATAATACGAATTTAGTTCAAAAAGTTTATTTTTTGTATATTAACCCTCCACGTTTCTCAGTTATTGTCAATTACATCCAAATCACTAACCCCGTTAAATTTTATCGTTAAGTCAGGGGTAGACATGTCTTTTCACTATTTCTTTATTATAATACTTATTTCAATGAACTCCGATTTTCGTCTTTGTGGTTTGTCTAAATCTACGGTTTTAGTCCAATAGTTTTAAGTTTGCAATTTTCTTCCCTATGGTTTCATTTCACTTGCAATTAAACTCGAATTCCCTAATCTCGTTAAGTTTGGTTGTTAAACCCATTAGTGTGCCCTTCACGTGATGGGCAGTTTTGTTCCTTATGTTTTCCCTTTTTTCCCAAATACACCCCAGCCCCTCACGTGAGGGGGTTGCGATTTAGGGTTGAGATTTATTTGGAGAGAAAAAAGACAAAATTGATCGTCACATGAGGGGCATGCAAATGGGTTAACGACAAGACTTAACAAGGTTAATAAATTCGGGTTTAATTACAAGTGAAATGAAACCATAAGGAATAAAACTGTAAATTTGAAACTACTGGACTAAAACTTCAGATTTTGACAAACCAGAGGGACGAAAACCGCAGTTTACTTAAACAAGTATTATAATAAAGAAAGAGTGAAAAAACATATCTACCCCTGACTTAACGATAAAATTTAACGGGGTTAGTGATTTGGATGTAATTGGCAAGAACTGGGAAACGTGGAGGGTCCATATGCAAAAAATAAATTTTTTGGACTAAATTCGCATTATTTACCAAATCACAAGGACTAAAATGACACTTTACTCTTATTTATTTAAGAGACTTTGTCTCTATCACTGGACCGTCAACACTAATAAGCTAGTGCTCAAAAAATGAAAATAATATTCAAGGGTGATAATCAAGACCGAAGTTAATTTGAATAAAGATATTTGTATATGGCCATGGGTTTACCTAAATCAATTAAATTATACAACTAGCTGATTTAGAATATTTAATACTCTTTTTTAATTGTGAGACATAAAAGTGGCATGTGCACATGCTCAAATTCATTATTTTATTACATGTATCGTTCCTGTGTTTATATTCTAGAAGAAACAGCCACTGGTTTCAGGTGTTGGGGTCCATTGGAATCTTATTTCTGTTGCATATGTTAAATCAATAATCAGTAGTTCAGTGTACATTGAATCATTTTACATCGGTTATATGTTTTATGCCCTGCATAACTAACACTTTGATATATGTTTTAACTTCTATTTTTGAAATAAAAATAGGAATTGTTGTGTGAAAATCTGTAAGTTATTTATAGTGTCACAAAAGAAAAATTGATGCTTACTTTAGTTTAAAGAATGACCTATAACTAACTATGGGCTGTTTCGAGAGAGCTTTGAGTCATAAGTAAATTTGACAACAGTTCTACTTATAACGCTTGTAATTGACCTCATATATATTCTTTTATTATATATAATGAAATTCATAATTTTTTATTTATATTTGCTATGGTTTACTGTTTTGAGACTTAAAAAAGTTGTACAAGATTTTTAACACTTCAAAAGTCAAGAAATAATAAACCAAAAACATTTTTAAACTTTTGGCCCAAAATACTAAAATATTCCAAAAGTGGCTTGTCACCATAACTCCTGGGTTTTACAAACCGAATAAGCATCGTTTTAAATATTTTTTGTCATAAACTATACAAGTTTTTTGAGCATTTACTAATATAATTCCTGGGTTTAGTACTAGTACCGTAACGAAGCTCACCCGTAACAACCGAATTCGTGTGCTTTGATCATAAACTGAATTTCTTTTTTTGATACGTTATTTTTTATCATTATAAGTTATACGGCTTTCGCAACTGTCTTCTACGTTAACGAATTAATTTATTCAATTTAGTGTCAATATTATCACAAACTTAACCATAGCAACCGAATGCCCGTTAATAAATCGCTACATATGTATTCCAACATATCCAACATCCAACTACTTAATTATTATTATTATTATTATTATTATTATTATTATTATTATTATTATTATTATTATTAGGCCCAAAGCCCATAGTCATCTACCACACGATCCATAATAAAATTGACTCTAAAATATTAAAAACCAGTAGCGGCTAACTTGTGCAATAATTCACCCACACTTTGTTTCAGACATTTAATCAAACACCTTGTATACATATATATATAACCAACCACCCATATAACCAAAACCACCAACCAAACTAAACCCAATATGAGCAGTGGATCAACAATCAAAGCATTGTTAGTGGTGGCCTGCATAGGGTTGAAAGACCAAGGTTTTGCAAGATGGAATGGGCCCATTAGGTCACTTCATAACCATGCAAAAACCAAGATTGGGTCGTGTAATTAGTCGGGTGGTGGTGGTGGTGGTGATCGGTCTTCGAGATCGTTGATTGTGGGTTCTGATTTGGCGGGTGGTGGGAAGTGTAGGTTGAAGAAGACGAAGGCGGAGTCGATGAAGAAGGTTATGTATGTTAATTGTTTTGGTCCTAGTACTGTTAGGTTTTAGGGTTTAGGGTTTATTGATAGATACATACAATATTTTGAATCTCTAAGTATATTATTATTTTTATTATTATTATTAATGTTTATAGCCATTGGTTCTAAGTTTTAATGTTTTTTTTTTTAATTTTTGTTTATGGTTTTGAGTCAAAGATGGTTTAGGTTAAAGCGGGTTGTTTAAAAGTATTTTAGTCATGTTTAGGGTGGTAGGGGTGGTCACCATCGGTGTTCGCCGAACATTCATCACTGGAGGTGGTTTTACCACAAGAAACTGTCCAACCTAACGTTCTCTCTCCTCTACACACACGAACACATCTCTTTTTCTCCTCATATTTTATCGGGAACAAGTGACAGAGCTGGCTACCCGCTCTGCAAACTCTACCCGGAAAGAGGGTACCCAAAGGTGCCCTAATACCCTTTGGGTAAAATGGGGTCTGAGCAAAGTGAAGACATGTTGAAATTATTCAATTTTATGGAAAAGAAAAGTATCAAAATTGACATGTTGAAATTATTCAATTTTATGGAAAAGAAAAGTATCAAAATTGATTCGGGTGTTATATTTTTATGATGACAAGTGGCAGTGGAAGAGTCACGTGAGTTGACAACAACGGATGTGGTGGTTGCTACAGGGATGTTGATGATGCAACAACGTTGTGGTGAGTTGGGGCTTGGGAAGGTGATGGTATAGGCAAGTTGCAAGTGACGGTAAAATACAATATTTTGTGGGTTGTGATGGTTATCTGGTTACGTTTTAAGTTAACTAATTTTATAAAGTACGATTGATTTTGGCATATTATAAAATTAGATGTAAAGAGAATTGAAAATAATCGAAATTATTATAAACCTATTAGCAATATAGAGAAGATTGGAGAATGAGTTCTTATTGATATCTTAATATGGAGTATGAGCTCTCTATTTATAAGCTCATTACATTGATTACACAATAAACACATAGATAAGTTAAGTACATGGAGAGTCACAATATAATAGTGGAGAGTCACCATAAATACATAATTCATAATACTCCCCCTTATCCACATGCTGAAATACGCTTGTTTATGCTGTCTCGTTAAAAACCTTGCTAGGAAAACCCAGTGGGATAAAACCATAGCTAAGGGAAAAAGAGTGCAACGCATATTATTCTCCCCCTGATGATTTTAGCTCCTTGAGTCGACGCATCCCGATCTCGTGAATTAATTTTTTGAATGTTGAGGTCGGGAGTGATTTAGTAAACAAGTCTGCCAAATTCTCGCTAGAACGAATTTGTTGAACGATAATATTCCCATTCTTTTGTAGATCATATGTAAAAAAGAACTTTGGCGAGATATAATTGGTTCTGTCTCCTTTGATGTATCCTTCCTTGAGTTGTGCAATGCATGCTGCGTTGTCTTCATATAAAACTGTTGGTCCCTCGTCTGCAGAAGAAATACCACAAGATCCACGAATGTGTTGTATTATAGTTCTCAACCAAACACATTCTCGACTAGCTTCATGGATTGCTAATAATTCTGCATGGTTAGATGAAGTGGCTGTGATTTTTTGCTTCACTGAACGCCATGAAATTGCAGTGCCTGCGTGTGTGAATAAATATCCTGTTTGGGATCGGCCAGTATGAGGATCAGACAAATACCCTGCATCTGCAAAACCAACCAAGCTTGTTTTTGATCGGTTAGTAAAATACAATCCCATATCTTTAGTTCCTTGGAGATATCGAAATATTTGTTTTACCCCATTCCAATGTCTCCTTGTTGGGCATGAACTATACCTTGCCAACAAATTTAATGAAAATGATATATCTGGTCGTGTATGGCTCGCAAGGAACATTAATGCACCAATTGCACTTAGATACGGTACTTCTGGACCAAGAATTTCTTCTTCGTCTCCTGGTGGTCGGAATGGGTCCTTTTCTACATCAAGCGACCTTACAACCATTGGAGTGCTCAGTGGATGTGATTTGTCCATGTAAAACTTTTTGAGTAATTTTTTTATGTAAGTTTCTTGATGCATAAGTATCCCACCTTTAAGATGTTCTATTTGTAACCCAAGACAAAACTTTGTCTTTCCAAGGTCTTTCATCTCAAACTCTTTTTTCAAATACTCGATTGCCGTTTGGAGCTCCCTAGGAGGTCCAATTATATTCAAATCATCAACATATACAGCAATTATAACAAATTCAGATTCTGATCTTTTTGTAAAAATGCATGGACAAACAGAATCATTTTTGTAACCTTCTTTCAACAAATACTCACTAAGGCGATTATACCACATACGCCCAGATTGTTTTAGCCCATATAATGATTTGTTTAGTTAAATTGAAAGATGTTCTCGAGAACTTGATTTACATGATTCTGGTAGTTTGAATCCTGCAGGTAGTTTCATGTAAATTTCTGTATCAGTGGGCCATAAAGGTAAGCTGTCACAACATCCATTAGACGCATATCAATCCCTTGTTGTGTGTGGACATGAGGTACAGGATGCTCCACGCTTATCCCAATAGACATGCAATAATCATTAAATGTTTGGGATGTAAATTCACCAGCATTGTCTAACCGAATTTTCTTAATGGGGTAATCGGGGAAATGTGCTCTTAACCTTATTAATTGAGCAAGTAGTCGTGCAAATGCCATATTATGACTTGATAATAAGCACACATGAGACCATCTAGTTGATGCATCAATTAGGACCATAAAGTATCTAAATGGTCCACTATGGGGATTGATAGGCCCACATATATCACCATGTATTCTTTCTAAAAAACTAAGAGATTCGGTCCCCACCTTAGCCGGTGATGGACGAGTAATTAATTTTCCTTGCGAGCATGCAGCACATGTAATGTCCTTAGTCTGAAGAACCTTTTGTGTTTTCAAAGGATTCCCGCATGTATTTTCAATAATTTTTCGCATCATAATTGATCCGGGATGGCCTAACCGATCATGCCAAATAATAAAATTTTCCCGATCCATAAACTTCTGGTTTATGACCATGTTTGATTCAATTATATTAATTTTAGTATAGTACAAACCGGAGGCAAGTGCGGGAAACTTTTCCAATACATGTTTCTCACCCGAAATCGTACTTGTGATTTGAAGATACTCATAATGTTCCTCACATGTTGTCTCAAGATGATATCCATTTTGACGAATATCTTTAAAACTTATTAAATTTCTTTGAGACAATGGGGCAAACAATGCATTATTAAATTTGAAATGTGTTCCACCCGGAAATACAACATTTGTTTCTCCAAAGCCTTCAATTAATTTTGAACTACCCGATATAGTACCAACGTTTGCCTCTTTTATAATTAAATTGGAGAAAAAATGTCTTTTCTTGAAAATTGTATGCGTGGTTGCACTATCGATTAGACATATGTCTTCATCATTAATAGGACGTTTTAAATGCTCCATACACTTCAAAACAATAACAAAAAAAATCACATAAATTAAATGGCTTATGCGTTTCAAACACAACAAGTCCAAAATATCCCATATTCTTAAAACGAAAATATTATTATAAAATAAATGTCCAGACATAACATAAAGAAAATCAAAACATCCAGACATAACATAGACATAACATAAAGAAAAACATTTATTAAAGTCCAATCATTCATATGTAATGGAAATTTGAAGCATCAAACTTGGGTGTATCATCCATGATATCACCGGAATTCATATCGATTGGATCAATAATGAAATCATCCACATCAAGAGCAGTTGTATTAGTATGCTCATTGTGACCATTGGGGATATCAATGTTGCCATATGCAAAGTTTGTTTCCATTCCTTTTCCTTTATTTTTGACTGATTGTTGGTAGAGTGTCACCAAGTGTTTTGGTGTACGACAAGTATGTGCCCAATGGTTATTACTTCCACATCGGTGACATGCATTTGATGTGGTTACATTTGTCTTTTTATCACTTTCATACTTGAGCTTCTTTCCATGTTCTTGCCCTTTATGATGGGATCTTGTGTTCTTAAATTGAACACCATGATAACTTCCCCGGTTATATCCATGTCCACGACCGCAACCACGACCACGATCCCGACCCCGATGGTAACCACGACCACGACTTCCACTTTTATCGTTATATGATGCCACATTCGCTTCAAGGAATGGGGCGGTGCCAACCGGTCGGGTCTCATGATTTTTCATCAAGAGTTCGTTGTTTTGTTCGGCCACAAGTAAATATGAAATAAGGTCACAATATTTTGTAAAACCCCTTTCACGATATTGCTGCTGCAATATCACATTCGGTGCGTGAAATGTGGAGAAGTTTTTTCCATCATATCCTCATCAGTAATATTTTGCCCACATAAAATCAATTGTGAGGTTATTCTAAACATAGCCGAGTTATACTCGCTTATTGATTGAAAGTCTTGAAACCTTAAGTTGACCCAATCATAACAAGCTCTTGGTAATATTACTGTTTTTTGGTGGTCATATCTTTCTGTTAATTTGGTCTACAAGTCAAGTGGATCCTTAACCGTTAAGTACTCGGTTTTTAAGTCGGCGTGGATATGATGGCGAAGAAAAATCATCGCCTTTGCCTTATCTTGGGTGGATGTTGTATTACCTTCTTTAATTGTGTCACCAAGATTGTTGGCATTTAAATGTATTTCAGCATCCAACACCCATATTCTTTCTGGTAATGTCCAAAGCTAAAAATTCAAGCTTTGCTAGGTTTGACATGTTGAACTATTATATCAAAACACATGAATTAATATATGTCACTCAAGTTATATTCACGTCAATGTCGGAACATCATTGGTTACAATTTTGATTATTATGAAAGAGAAACATAGCAATATGATGACAATATATACCATCGGTTTTGTGTAAAAAACACAAATGGGTCACGTAAAAATAATAATAATGCATCATTCTAACAAAATTATTCTAGCATGTATGATGACAATGAGATTTTGTCAAAAAAAATTGACATAGATCAAATTCAAACATGTACGTAAAATTCGAAATCAACTAAGTGAATGCGAATTATTTAAGAAAGAATTGAAAAAAAAACATTCAAAAATCTATTGTAAGCTAATTAACGAATGGATATAATGTTATCTAAATCATCCATAAAAATATTCAAAAGTATCTTTCGTTAGACATTTCATGGGGTTTATAAACAATGATCATTAACTACGATTTAATTAATTAATATAAAAGATGTTATGAAATTATGTATTTGATCAATTGAATCTAGATAAATATTGAAACAGTTTATAGTGGTTTCACCAATTATCATTCACCAAACTAAAATTATTATCACACGTATCAAAATCATTTAGTTAAATTGTTAACTTATCTAAATAATATCATTATATAACATATTATATGGAAACAATAAAATCTCTAACACGTCTCAAGATATGCATACTCACCGTATGATAATGTGGATTAAACTTTTAAGAGTCGTGCTGATAACGTATTATAAACCTATTAGCAATATAGAGAAGATTGGAGAATGAGTTCTTATTGATATCTTAATATGGAGTATGAGCTCTCTATTTATAGGCTCATTACATTGATTACATAATAAACACATAGATAAGTTAAGTACATAGAGAGTCACAATATAATAGTGGAGAGTCACCATAAATACATAATTCATAATAGAAATGAGTTTTACATATATTATCAAAATATTTATATTCTCTTTAGTTTTTATCATATTAATGAAATAAACCCCGAATTAAATGAAATAATTAGGACATGGTTTAAAGATTGGCCGACACGAATACGAATAAAAATCAGTCAAAAACATAAGTTGATTGTTGATTTATTGACTTTTTGTGTAAGAAGTCATCACTCATCTATTGATTACGATTAAAAAAAGCATAACGCGAGTTGTGGATTTGTTGACCAAGTCACTTTTTGAACCAATTTGTTGTGTCGATTAAGACTCATGGCATTAGAAGAAACAGACACATAAATGAATCGACGTATTCCCAACCCTAGTTTTTTTAAAGGAAAAAAGACAAAAGGATCTAGACGTAGAGGTTTACAACAAGTTATTCCAATAAAGGGTACGACTAGTACTGAGTTATTCAATTCATGAGTCAAATTGTCAGGACAATTAGCCAAGAAGAATTAAACTATGCATAAACTTTAATAACACTCGTAATGATATGTGAAATTCAACTAGATATAAGGAGAACGAAGAACAATTATATATGAGTCTTATCAAAATATTTTTATCCTCTTCACCTCATTATTGAAATAACTATAGCGCGGTCTTATGATTGCATCATTGTTAAGAACAACAAGCAGTCAAAAGTAGAAATGGGTTATTGACTTGTTTTTTAGCAACAAAATCATCAATCGTCAATTGATTACAATACAAAGAACACGTGTTATTGGCTTGTTGACCGAAGTATATCCACGAGATTTAGAACTAGTTTGTTGGGTTTATTGAAACTAACGGCTCAAGCAGAAACGGACAGGTATATGAATTGATGAATTCCTAACCTTAGTTACGTAGACGGAAAAAAAATGGACCCTACACGTCAAGGTATAAAGCAATGAGTTAGTTCAATAAAGAGTATAGTTGACCCTGAATTGTTGTAGAATTTAAATAGATTCACACAAATTTATAAGTATATTATAAATATCCAAATCAACACATTTGCCCGATTATTGGGCCGTTGACGAATTTCTAACCCTAATTTCTTAGAGAGAAAAAATGAGGACCTAGACATAGAGATCTAAAGCAATAAGTTTTTTCAATATAGACTAGAGCCGATACTGATTTGTGATGTAATTTAAGTGTGTAAAGTCACAAAAACTCACAGTATCTTAGAAATATCATACTCAACATCTTTACCCGATTAATGGGTTGATGACGAATTCCTAACCCTAGTTTCTTAAAAGAAAACTTTGTGGACCTAGACGTATAGGTCTGTCTAATTGAGTTGTTCCAATAAAGACTAGAGTTGATGTTGATTTGTTGTGTAATTTAAGTAAACTCACACAAACTTATAAATATATTAAAATTATCTAAATCACTTTTTTAATTAATGAGACAAATTGTCAGAATAATTAACCAAAAAAATTTGAACAATGTACAAAGTTTATAAACATTTAAAATGATATGTAAAATAAAACTAGATAGAAAGAGAACCGAGAACAATAAAAATGAGTATTACATATATTATCAAACTATTTACACTACTTGTTTGATTAATATGAAATAAACCCAATGAAATAGTTAGCACATGTTTTTAAGACTGCGACACAAACAAGTACAATAATTAGTCAAAGGCGAAATTTATTGACTTGTTGATTTTTTGGTAAGAAGTCATCACTCATTCATTGATTACGATATAAAGAACACGGGTTACTGATTTGTTAATTGAGATGCATCTACGAGATTTTGAACAAATCTGTAGTGTCAATTGAAACTAATGGCTCTAGCACAAACGGATATGGATATGAATTGAAGAATTCGTAACATTAGTTTGTTAGAGGAAAAAAAATTATGGACCCTAGACAATATGGTCTAACGCAATGAGTTATTCCAATAAAGTATAGTTTTGACCCGACTTGTGTAATTTAAATAAACTCACACAAACTCATAAGTACATTAAAAATATCTAAATCAACATCTTTGCCCGATTAATGGATTGTTGACGAATTCCTAACCCTATTTTCTTATAGTAATTTTTTTAGGACCTAGACATGGGTGGAGGTCTAAACAATTAGTTTTTCCAATAAAGACTAGAGCTAATACTAATTTGTTTTGTAATTTAAGGAAACTCATACAACAAACTCATAAGTACATTAGAAATATCCAAATAAATATCTTTGCCTAGTTAATGGGTTGTTGAAAGAATTCCTATCCCTAAATTCTTTAAAAAAAAGGTTTTTGAGAACCTAGACGTAGAGGTCTAAAGGAATGAATTGTTCCAATAAAGGCTATAGTTGATACTGATTTGTTATGTAATTTAAGTAAACTCTCACAAACTCATAAATATATTATTAAATTATACGAATCAACTTTTTATTAACTCCCGAGTTAAATTGTCAGGGCAATTAGCTAAAAATATTTGATCGATGCACAAAGTTTAGAAAAGGTCAAATGATATGTAAAATAAAACTAGATATAAAGAGAACCGAGAACAATCAAAATGAGTTTTACATATATTATCAAACTATTTTTACACTCTTTGCTCGAATAACGAAATAAACCCAATGAAATAGTTAGCATAAGTTTTTAAGATTGTGTCACACGAATAAGAACAATAAAGCGGAAATTATTGACTTGATAATTTTGTTGGTAAGAAGTCATCACTCGTCCATTAAATACAATAAAAACAAAATGGGTTATCGGTTTGTTAATTGAGATATATCTACTAGATTTTGAACTAATTTGGTGTGTCGATTAAAACTCAAGGATCTAGCAGAAATGAATAGGCATATGAATCAGCAAATTCCTAACCCTAAGTTGTTAAAGGAAAAAAACCTGTGGACCCTAGACGTCAAGGTCTAAGACTCTAAGGCTTCCAATATAAAATAGAGCTGACACAACGTGTTATGTACATCGTTATTCCAAAATTCAATGATCTTTAGGCTTAGTGGCATAATGTGTTTATTCTCATTGAAGTGGTGCGAGATTGATTTACACAAAATAGATTTTATGAGTAGTTTAATTAGAGTGTGTGTATCGTTGATCCAAAATTCAATGATCTTTAGGCTTAGTGGCATAATGTGTTTATTCTCATTGAAGTGGTGCGAGATTGATTTACACAGAATGGATTTTACGAATTGTAAATAGAGTATGTGTGTCCGCTGTTAAAAAATTTATTCCATAAAAAAGTATTTAATATAAACGTTTTTCTTTTTATGATTTTAAAATTAAAAGATCAGTTTAGTTTTTATTATTTGTCATTAAGTTACATTAACTCTTAAAAATATACATTTCTTTTTAGGAGAGAAAAGGGGGGGGGGGGAGATTTATTAGTTGATAGGGTTCGGCTAAATATAATAGACTGTGTCTCTATAACTGATAGAGATCGATTCAAGATGGTCAGTCTCCCGATAGTCCGTAGAGTGGGTTAGACTCCAAGAACAAAAGAGAAGAAGAGTAACCAAAGTTGAAACAATTTTCTTGATTATTTTTTTATTATTTTTCTCAGACAATATTACAATATACAAGAAAACCAAAGACATAACAGTAGAAAAAAATAAAAAAAATAACGAAACCTAATTATAATACAATAAGTATTATAAACGAATAATGTAAAACAATCCCGTAATACGAGGATAAAAGCTATATATATATATATATATATATATATATATATAGGTATTGGATCATTTCAGAAGTTTTTTTTACAACGAGAAGTGAATGTGTAACTCCATTAATCCCTAATTTTACTCTCTTTCTTATGTGTAGGTGCGTTGTGTTGGTGCATATGTATGTGTGTAGGTACATAGGTTTGAATGTGGCTCGGTGCATTTATATGTTTGTAGGTAGGTTTGAATGTGTAATTAAGACATAAATGCAACCAACCTACATATATGTATGTAACATCATATGAAAGAGAGTGAAATTAGGAATTAATGGAGTTATACATTCACTTATCGCACTTCTCGCAAGATCCATCCATGCAAGATCCATATATATATATATATATATATATATATATATATATATATATATATATATATATATATATATATTCAGGATACATAGCTATATATATCTACCAATACTTATAAAATAAAAGAAAATAATTCAGGATACATGGCATTCTGAGGTTAATTCTCACTATCGAATTCCCGTCAAAATCAGTTCTCTTCTATTGATGGAAAAGAAAAAAAAATGGTTTCAAATATAGTATTGATTATAAATTCAGTATACCGTATTAATTGGTCAATCTCCATTGATTGAATTATTAATGTCATAAATTATATTATAAACAAACTTAATATAAAAAAATATTAATAGAATAATTACATGTCATAAATATATTTTTCTTTAAAATTGATATGTATATATAAAAGAGTTTATGTTTAAAAAGTACATTAATATTCAACTTTTGAGACATATTCATATTGAAGAAAACTATAATAATTTTTTTATATTTTTTTACAACTATTCAGTCTTAAAAATCATAGACAAATTTTTCATTTTTTATATTTATTATAAGACTATTGAAATAGTTGAACAAGAGTGTGTTTATAGGGGACAAAATGAAAGTTGTTCAAAAAGGAAAATTTGATGTCTCTTTTGTCTATGGCTGGGTATGAAAAGTAAAACAGTTTTGTGAAAGACTTTAGCTTCAACTTTCACGCCTCGTTGTTTTAAATGTTGCTTTCAGTAGCATTGTTTCATTATTGTAAACCGATGGTAGAACAACTCATTCTCGATTTAAAATTCAAATATATTTGATGATATAAAACAACTATATTTGTAATACATTTTCTTACATAATATATAAAGAGACTTAATTATCTTTTTTTTTATTTGTATTAAATTATTCATTGTTATTTATATATTAATTTATCCCGTGTAATACACAGGTTTCTAAAGCTAGTATATATATATATATCGGAATTTTTTTTAAAAAATTATGCCTCCGGAAAAAACATGCCCTAGCCGGATGCCTACATAACACACCCTTAGAGCCGGTCATGCCGATTACATACATGACAGCGACATGATATGAGATGTAACATGTAAGTTTGTAACACACTAACACCAGCCTTGGGACCTTGATGTACACACATGCATCATTGCATCGTACTACACGTTTCCAGTAAGCCGTTAAAACATAAAACTTAGAAAAACCATGGTCACAAAATCCCATGGTTTCCTTAAAACAACCCGACAAGACCCCTGTTTTTTATTCCATATGCCAACCCCACCCTCTTCATCTCCTATAAATAACTTCACCTTCAAATGTTTCATTTCATCTATAACCAACATCATCATAATAATAACAACCAAATATCACAACTAATATCCACTCCTTAATAATATCAACAAAGGGTTTTCATAATGTGTGGTGGCGGTAACCACGGCGGATGCGTGTATGAGGCCGCTTTTAACGCCGCTCAGAAGCGAAATCAGCTAGCGAAAGGCGGAGATGGGACCGGACGAATTAACGGTGAGATGAAACCGGAGAAGAGGGACCAGAAGAGAATTAGGGAGTTAGAGAAGACTGAGAATGTACTTCACTTGATTTTGTGGGGACCTAAGTGATAATAATAATAGTAATAATAATAATAATAATAATAATAATAATAATAATAATAATAATATTTTAGTATCTTATGTGTTTGGTTAATTGGTTGTAGTTCGTGTTGTGTAATATATAAAATTAAGTTGCATACAAATTGCTATGAAGTACTTTTTTTTTATTTTATGTATTGTTATTGCATGCTAGTAAGTAGTAACTTATAAAACAATTGTTAGCTTGGTTTAGGGCTAAAAGTTTATAGCTTTCAACTAAAAATTGGTGAGTTTTAAACTCATATGGAGTAGAATAGGAATAAAAAAATAGATTAATTTCATATATGCCCTTACAAATAAAATAAATATCATACATATACAAGCAAAACTTGAAATATTATATATGTCCTTATAAAATAACTAAAATATCATATATGTCCTTATAAAACAGTTAAAGTATCATATATAACCCTATTCATTAATAATAATTTTATAAATAACTATTTTATCGTTATTTTTCAAAAAAATTAACTTTCATATATACTCATTTTTAACGAATATACCATTCTACTCCTTCCAATTACATAATATGTTTATACCCTATGCTATTATTTTAATTTTAATCGACTTTTTTCACAGTTAACGACAACCAAATCGTTTCTCGTCACTTCTTCAAATTGCAAACTATTTGAAGATTTATCACATCGAATGGTCTACATTATAAACCTTTTATTGCATCTACTCAAACTAGAGCAATATGGTCATTTTTTTAAATTTTTAATTAATTGGATATATATGATATATTAATAACTTTGCAATGACATATATGATATTTTTGTTTTACGTGGATATATATAATATTTTCAATATTTGTAAGGGTATATATGAAATTGCCCCTAAAAATATATGTTAGCCCTTAAAAAAAGTAAATCAGTATCCGATGGCTTTAACTGAAATTATAAATGGAAAAGTATTGATGTTTTAAGTGTGAAAAGAGGAATATTGGTTAAATGGTTATAAAATAACTTTTTAACCAATATTCCTCTTTTCACACTTAAAATAACTTTTTAACCAATATTCCTATTTTCACACTTAAAACATCAATATTTCTTTACGCTTAAAGGTGTGATCTGGACGAATCATGACTAGTAATGTTATAACCTAAGATCTATAAATTTTATTATAAATAAATTTTATTTTGAAACAACTTAGTTTCACTGTTTGAAGCGAAAAAAAAATAAATAAATTATAGAATTAGTGGTCAATACTAAAAAAAAGTTTGGTAAAATGAGGTCTCTCTAGTCTCTTCTAGTCCAAACCAACTTGATAGATATTTTTATATATTTTATTGATTATTATGGCATTTGTATCAATGATTAAACTATTGTCTTTTATTTCTACCTCATCTTCTTTCACTGTCCAATATAAAACATGTTTAAATTTTATATTATAGTTTAACGTAGTTAGCGCATTGCGGGGATAGCTCAGTTGGGAGAGCGTCAGACTGAAGATCTTAAGGTCACATGTTCGATCCACGTTCACCGCATTCAAATTTTTTTTGTATCGAATTTGTGATCAACAATAATTTGTGTAACAATAATTGTGGTAAAGGAAATGACTTGTGGTATAGACCATACCAAGTGAAGTAATCCGGATCCTTTTTCGGCTCACGCAAGTGTACATCAAAATTTTGCAGACCTAAGATATGAAATGACAAAAATACCTAGGACTTTAAACAACTTATAATAAAATTAAACTTATCTTTCAAACAACAATCACATAATAACCTTAAAAAATTCCAAACCCCCTTAAAACCAATCACATAGAACAACAATCGGGTTCGTATCACACAACAATCACATAGTAAAAACTTATATGGTGATCGTTTAATACCTAGGACCCTTGTCGTAATGCAATACGAACCAACGCACTAAACTTATCTTTCAAACTTCTTTCGGTTCAGCCACATTCTTGATTTTTCACATGTGAACTAATTAGAATTATCACAAGCACGCTTTTGTAGCAACTTCATTTGTTTATGTTCTTGAGTTGGCGAAAAAAAGTCGTTCTAAAAGAACTTAACAAATGAATCAAGTATCTAGCGATTTACAACTAAACTCGTTTTAAGAAAACTTAACAAATGAATCGATCATGATTTACAAACACAATGATTTGACATAAACGATTTCTAGTTATTTTAGATTTACGAACAAAATGATAGAAACTGGAAATTCAAAAGTAATAAACAATAGAACCGAATGATATTGTAATCTAATTCGAGAAGGATTAGACCTCCAATTTACAATGATTGAAACTAATAACATAAACACCGACAAACCAATAAAAATTAAAAACGGGATTGATTACCAATACTACTGCTAACTACGGTTACTGACTAAATAGACGACCGCGTACATATCACACAACAATCACATAATAACCTTAAAAATTCCAGACACCCTCTAAAATATAGAAGGTAACATGTTTTTACTATGTAACACAACATGTCCAACTTAAGTTCCCATAACTTTAAAAAAACAAACACCATATAAGTCTCTTCCATATAATACAAAACTTTTGACAACAAAACAACAAATCGCACACGCTCCCGACCCTACTCTTATACACAGCACGGGCCCGCACCCGCACACTACGAGCCGTAGCCACATGCAAATAATCCACCCCTCGACCAATGCCACAAAAATGTTCCCCAACACAACCCGCCAACGTTTAACGAATCTTGAAAATTATACATAGGGGTAAATCCGTAATTTCACACTACTCTCTCTTTCCCTCTCTTACTTCTTAACTTCCCCCACCATGTCCTCCCCCGCCTATCACCACCGCCGCCGCCGCCACCTCCACCTCCGCCGCCGCCAGTTTCAGCATGTACAAGTGTCGTTTTGGCCTCTCGTAACCGATGCTTGTATTCTTTTTTCCATATCTCGAATTTCTTTTTTAAACTTTTAAATTCTTCTATTTGTTTCGAAGAAGGCGGGCGACCGGGGTTCACATTGATAACGGATTTAACGTCGTTATCGAAACTTTGTTTTCTTTGCTCGAATTCTCTAGATAAGTTGTCGATCGCGTTGGAATGAACACCGTTGGTTTTATGTCCCGATCTGAGAGGTGTCATTAGCACAGGAGTTGGGATTCCTGATATGTTGTCTTCGGAATCATAATAAGGTGACACCGACCCTTCTGGTCTTCCGGTTGGACCATCGGATATGCCTGAACCGAGAAGAGTCTTCTTGGCTGCAGCAAGACTCATCTGCAAAAAGAAAACCAAATAAAAGTTATTATTTTATAAAAAAAAATTTATAAAGTTTGAATCTTTATGAAATTAACTAGTTAACCCACCAAAAAAACATTTTTTTAAAGGAAAGATTTTATTGTTAATTTGGAGTAAAATCTTTTAAAAGTAAAAAATAGTCAAGAGTTAATTACATGATGCATCTTTTATGAAATTATATAGCAGAAAGCCACCAATAAGATTTTTTTTTTTTTCAGAAAAAGGAGAGGTGTAAAATGTTTTAGAAAGTACAAAATAGTGAGTTAATATGAATGTTAATATATTACATAGTAAAAAAGCCACTAAAAAGAACACTTTTTGCTTTTTTTTGTTAATTTGAATTAAATCTTTTAAAAGTCAAGGACAAATTGCATAATGAATATTTACAATTAGTAAGTAAAAAGCCACCAACAAGAACTATTTTTGCAGAAAAAGTAAAGATTTTTTGTTAATTTTGAGTAAAATCTTTTAGAAAAGTCAAAAAAATAGTCAAAGTTAATTACACAAATAGTCTGTGTGTTCATGAAAAGTAACTATGATATCTAGCTTTAAAAAGTCGCATGTTTGAGATATGTAGTTGTCATTTTATAACATCTTCCGGTCTAACGCTAACTTTGTCAAAAACTATTTAAATTTTTTGAAATGACAGTTTTACCCTTTTAACAAGTCACATGAACTGTTTAAGACTTACACAAAGTACTTGGCGTGAAAGTAATATAAAGAAATGAAGTAAAACTCACTTGTAAAGACGCCATCTGACTGTGCCACATCTCCTCAACCGCCTTCGTTTTACTTTCGTATTCCGACAACCGTGTTTCAAATTCTCGTACTTGTTCCCGTAAAGCCGTGTTTTCAAGATCTCTTTCTCTCAACAACGCTTCCGCCTTCGCTACTCGTTTCTGCAACTCTTCCACACTTTCATGTGAAGAATCCTACGAAAAAAGAAAAAAAACCTAAATTAATAACAATAACCACATTCGCATGTTTTTATTAAAAAAAAAAAGGTTTAACAAAGCATGAATACCTTCGACTCGTTTTTACTTTGAGACTTTTGCTTGTTTCTTGAACTATTAATGGCTGACTTTTTCCATCTTTGTATGTGTTTAAAATACTTTCGAGCCAACCACCCACGAACCACTGTTGAAGGTTACGACCAAAGGTCAAAAAAGTCAACTGTAACAGTTTTAACCGAAAAAGGTTAAAGCTTTACATAACATGTACCTGATTGTATATGTACAATTATCGGCAAATGTCGATCGTACGAACTTAATGCAGCCCACTGATTCTGTTTCTTTGAAGCATTATACTCTCTTCTTGCATTTTCACCACGAATAACTGCAGCAAAACAAATTTATATAATTTAAACCGAAATCAACCGTCTTTTTGCGGTTTAACTGATCAAACGAATATATTCTTACATGATTGCAATGTCACAATTCCAGACTGTAATTCTTTAGGATCAGGAACGTTTGCCACGTCAAGCGAACCTTCTGGAATTTGTTGTTTCAAATTTTCCAATATATCAACTTGTGCCTATCAATAAAAACAAACATATAACATTTCTAAAAAAATTAATTACACGAATGGTCCTTGTGGTTTGGCCATATTACAACTTTAGTCCCCAAGTTTCAAAAGCTGCAACTTTAGGCTAACTGTTCGCACTTTGCACAAACATAACACACGTCCAAAAAATGGCAAAGGTTAACTTGTTCGGTTAAGCAGATGTGAAATGACCAAAATACCCCTTGACATGAAAAAACTATAAAAATGAATAACCTATTATTCATCGAAGAAACATAATTGGGCAAGTTTTTGAAGTAGTCATTATTTTTTGACTTTTGTAATATATACATATATATATATATATAAAAGTAGTGTTTACATCGATGCAGAAGGCAACCAGGCAATAAGTTGCGCCGCTAGCCCTTTTTGGATAGAAAAACTAAGTCGTTTATCGGTTAAAAAATAACATTCATATTACGTGGGGTCAAAACATCACTAGATTATGATTATTGAATAACACAAAATTGCATTCAAAACACACTAAAAGCCTCACCTGCCCTTGAAAAAACAAGTTTGTAGATCCAACTTGATATGTTAAAATGGGGAGACGATGCCTCCGAAGAATGGCAACCGATCTACTCAACGGGTCCATAGAAACAACATTGTCTGACAAAAGGCAGCCAAACCTGAAAATTTATCAAAATATATTTGAATAACTCGATAACCATTATAAGATAATGATAAACTGATAATAAATCAATGAGCTTTATTATTCTTTACCGAGTAGCAAAATCTTGATGTGTGAAGCTTATTGGATATCTTGATTTTGATATTTGAACTATATCCATAACTTGGCTACGTTTAATCTGTTCCCAAATGATATCATTTTCATAATTTCCAGGAAGTTGTTTGGTATTTGGTTTGATGCATCGAATGAAATGTTGCTTTGAGTTCTCCAATTGTTGAATTAATTTAAATAATTGATCCTGCACACATCAATAATATACTTATCATATTAAGAAAATTACAATAAGCACTTACATTATTAGAGGGGGCAAATTCGGTAATATTTTGTTGATTACTAAATAGTTTTTTGTAGTTATGTTTAATAAAATACTAATACTAATAATAATAATAATAATATATGAAATTCATAAACTTAAAACAAATAAATAGGGGTAAATCGAAAAATTCGTATTATATCCTTATTAAAGTTCAAATTTTCAATAGAGTAAACTGCGATTTTCATCCCTGTGATTTGTCAAAATTTGCGGTTTTAGTTCAATAGTTTCAAATTTGCAATTTTCGTCCCTGTGGTTTCATTTCACTTGCAGTTAAACCCGAGCCAACTAACCCCGTTAAGTCTGGTTTGTTAAACTCATCATCGTGCCCTTCACGTGAGGGGTGGTTTTGTCCTTTTTTTCCCCGAAATACACCCCAGCCCGGCATCCCCTCACGTGAGGGGGCTTGCGAATTAGGGTTGGGGTTTATTTGGAGACAAAAAGGACAAAGATGCCCCTCACGTGAGGTGCATGCTAATGGGTTTAACGACCAGACTTAACGGGTTAGTTGGCTTGGGTTTAATTGAAAGTGAAATGAAACCACAGGGACGAAAATCGCAAATTTGAAACTATTGGACTAAAACCGCATATTTGGACAAACCACGGGAACGAAAACCGTAGTTTACTATTTTCAATAATTTTCATATTTTATTGATAACAAGTCACATTTCGAATTTGCCTAAAGTAGATTCAAGTGTTTAAAACCTCCTAAATTTATAAAAACATCGGACCATTATTTTACTAAGTACTTTTTGTAATTATGTTTAATAGAATAATAATATATGAAATATATTCTTTAAAAAGTTCAAATATTTGCATATAACATGGTTCAAAAGAACTTTACCTTAAACTTTGCCATAACACTTTGACTGGATGTTTGATCCTGGTTGATCAGACTGGACACCAAATGGTTCAAGGGTTTTTTACAAGATGACAAAAGTTGGATAATATCAAATTGTAAATAATCACTGTTCTGTTCCAACAACCTTGAAGCATCATATTGGACCTGCACGCATTCCATTACTTAAATCACAAAAACATGAAACGCACAAGACTGTAGGGGTGGCAATTGTGACCCATTGGGTTGAATGGGTTGTATTAAAATGTATATAATGGGTCAGACTAAAAAAAGAATTTGATTGAAACGAGTCAAAAACGGTTGACATTTCTCGAGGGTTTTTTTTTAATGGAACGAGAAATACGGAGGAAACTTTTGAGTACTTTTACTTTTTTAGTTTTTGATTTATATTTCGAGTTACGTTTTTATTAATTATATTTTTTGAATTTTTTACTAAGGGGTTTCTGAAATCTCAACCCATTTTGACCCATTTCAAAAGCCCCTTATTAAAAAATTCAAAAATAATAATTAAAAAATCATAACTCAAAATATAAATCAAAAACTAAAAAAGTAAAAGTACTGAAAAGTTTCCTCCGTTCTTCTCGTTCCATAAAAAAAAGCCCTCGAGAAATGTCAACCCGTTTCAATCAAATTCTTTTTTTAGTTTGACCCATTATATACATTTTAATACAACTCATTCAACCCAATGGGTCACATTTGTCACCCTTACACGGGAGTAATAATCAAATGTATGCGCATGACAATGGTAACAATGGTGAACCTCTCCAGCATAATGCCGAACCCTAAGCATTCCTTTTTCGAAGCTAAACCGTAAATTAGAACTCAGGTGTTGTTTAATTTTATCGGTAAATGTCTCATCTGTGGTTTTGGAGGAATTTGAACCCTCATCGAGTAGTGATATTAGCCCCATGGGTTTCTGCAAATATCAAATTATGTAAAATTAAAAAAAAAAAAACACATGAAATTGTAATGGCAAATATAAATAAAATTAGATTACCTTCTCGAAAAGATCCAAACACTCTTCATTGTCTTCAGACTCTACCTTTTTCCAGTGAATTCCGTCCAACTCGTATTGCTGATAATTAGACAAGCCACAATTAATATCTTTGCATGACTAACATGAACTCAATATTATTTTAGTTAGTAATTTTGTGTGTAAAACTTGTATAGAAATGATAAATTTATATGTACAATCAATTTTATAAAAAAAATGATAATTGAAAGATAAAAGAAACTAACATAAATGATTATTGATAAAAATAAGCTAATATTACAATTTTTTAACATGATTCGCCCTTTTAATGAAAATAATAAACATAAAATTGCATGAAATAAATTAGGATACAGCCTTCTAGACTAACATGAACTCAATATTATCTAAACTAATAACTTCTCATGTGATACTTGAATGGAGTACAAAGATTAACTTTATATTAAGAAAATGTTAAACAAATTTATAATAATAAAAAAACAACATAAGTGCTCACTTATAAAATAAATTAAAATTATAAATTTTTAAAAAATCATTCACCCTTTTAAAGAAAATAATAACCTCTTGTATGACATAAAATAGGATACAAGTTATATCATTTATATATATACCTCTTGTTCAAGCTTACAAAGATGCTGAATGAAATGGCGTTGCAATCTCTCATTAGCATAGTTTATAAACAACTGCGAAAAGCTATTTTTCTGGATAAAAAACAAAGAGGAAACTTTAATATTACAAGATACGATTTTAACAAAGATGACTGTTTTCTAATTATAATTAAAATAAAAAGGTGTACCGGAAATGACTCAAATCCATAAATATCGACAATGCTGATTGTGTGTCGAGCATGTTGTGTGTCTCCTTTGAGCGAAGTATTAATTTCTTCCACGAGCCAATTAAACAAGCTCTCGTAAATAAACTTAGCCAATGCGTCTCTTTTAACAGTTGCCTAAACAATAAAGAAAATAAACTTTTAAATTAACTATTAATTATTTATATTCTAAAAATGTGATCTTGATGTACCTGTTGTAATGTCAACCGTGTGGTCGTATCGTGGATTTTGTTGGTGGATAAGAGCTCTATGAGATCATCTGTCTTGCAGCCCATTAACCTTGCAGCGGTTCGACTGGCTTCAAATACACAAAAGGCAAAAAAAGGAGGAAACAAAATTTAAAAAATGATAACAAGAAACACCATCTAAATCAAATTTCAAAGTGAAAACATTTTAAAAAAAAGTTGGTGTTAAAACGAAAAATTGGTGAAACTTTGAAAGTTAAAACAATAATATACTAAAAAAAGATAACCAAAATAACATGCGAGTGACAAGAGTTTTCGGAATTCCGGTTATATACTCAAAAAAATGGATATGCACACCATCATTACAATATTTTCTTTTATTTTTTATTTATACAAACACAAAAAAAATGTAAAAGACTGCAACCAAAATGGTACCAAGCACTCAAATAATTATAAAATCTACACTGATTAAAGAATTTTGTTTACCTTCATCAGCGACAGGCACAACATGTTCTTCTTTATCGATCACTCCAAACGAGATATTCCCGAGCCATAAAATCGCAGCAACCATATCAAATACAGTTCTTTGAACCTCGTGAGGAATCCCAAACGTATCAAAGGCATCCTGCTTAAACAATATATCTTATCATATTTCTTGTTCAAAAGTTAATAAATATTAAACTTTTAAAATTACCACTAGTGTTATAAAGTTGTTGGCATCATCGACACCGTTGATTTTCAAGCACCCACTCTGATTAAGAAACTTGTACTCGCTCGCCATTTTTAAACTCAACATATCTGTAAATGTTTAAAAAAAATAATAGTGAGTATAATGTGTGTACACATTGAACACAAAACAATAATAATATTAAAAATAAAAATAAAAACCTTTAAGAACAGGTGGGGCCCCCGCACAAATCTGATAGAATACATGATACGATCGTTCTCCTCGACGAAATTGAGATACTCTCGACTGCACAAACCAATATTTTACTTCAAATTTTAAATTTCTAAAAAATGTGATTTAACACAACAAAATCACTAATAAAACATTACAAAAGCAAATACCTTTTCAAGAAGAACTGTTGATGTTTGACATGAAAATATGAAAACGATAAGCAAGTCAGCAAGTTGAATAAAACTATTTTATAAATGAACATAAAATTAAATTGTCTTGTATATATGCTTACGTGTTTGAATACAAGCACCGGTTATTATCCCATCTTCATTATAATTAATCTCAATTAATTTCCCCTGCATCAAGAAAACTCCATATTAATAACAGCAATAACAAAAATAATAATAATAATAATAATAATAATAATACTAATAATAATAATAATAATAATAAAAGAACTCACAAATCGGCTAGAATTTTTATTTCTGGTTGTCTTTGCATTCCCAAAGGCTTCAAGTATACAATTGGCTTGAATTAATTTGTTTTTTATATCATTATTCTTGCTTCCAACTGATGCCAGATATTGCATTGCATATTTTGCTGTTTCGGTCTTCCCGGATCCACTTTCGCCACTATACAAATATATGCTAATCAGTAAAAGTGACACACAAAGGAGAGTGTTTGGATTTGCGGTTTAAAACTAATAATCTGAATAATACTATTAGCTGCAACGGAACCAATTATCCGATATAATCTGTTAGCTCCTAAGGAATGAACTAACCTGATAATAATAGATTGATTTCCACCATCTGCAATGATTATTATTAGGAAAAAAAATGTATTAACATTTACACTAAACAAAAAAACTCACTTAAAAAAATCATTAATATATTCTGCAAGCAGCACACCTTTCATCATATCATGGTATGCAGCATCAGCCATAGCATATACATGAGGCTTATTCAAAGTCTGATCTTTATAACCCGTCACGTAATCATTCCCAAATATTTTTACATCTTTGAACGGATTTACCGCCAATAAAACATGCCCTGCTTTACTCTACAAAAACAAACCACATAATTAATTATATGAACAAGATAACTATATGAACATACATCATCATATAATAAGATATCAATGATGACATGAAACACGTACATAAATTACATCACGGTTGTATCTACACTTAAGA
The DNA here is from genome assembly GCF_021521415.1 of Bidens hawaiensis. NCBI lineage: Eukaryota > Viridiplantae > Streptophyta > Magnoliopsida > Asterales > Asteraceae > Bidens > Bidens hawaiensis. The sequence goes on along the minus strand of NW_027504847.1, from coordinate 2,182,484 downwards.
TTGTGAAGAACCGATGGCTCGTTTATATAACAAAGATCAATAACATCATCGACGTCAGTTCTTTCTGTATTTGCAGGTAAGAGCTTTCCTCTCGGTATTGTAATAGCCTAAAAATAATAATCAAAAGTAAATTAGCATTAAACATTCAAACTTGTGAGATTTTTATATAAATACTAAAAACATAATTAAACTCACACTTCCATCCGAAAGCATAACCGAGGCTTCTTCACCCGCAGTCGACTTAATCTTCGCTAATTCCCAAAGATCCTTCCGGGGATGCTTACACCATACTCCAAGTTTCTAAAACCAACAAAAAATTGATTAAAAATATAAAAAAAATGCAAACTTTAATATAATGTGATGAGATCAAGATTTTACATTTTTAACAAAATGTTGAATAATGTGATCCCACTCGGCTTCCGGGGACGTGGCGAGCGTGGCCCCACCGTTCTCCAACAATCTTTGCTCCGTCACCGGTTCCCCGGGATTCCCACCGGAGCCAACAACGCTTCTAAATTCTTGTTTTTTCGGTTTGTTCAAATCACGAGACCCCGCGTGCTGCATCGCAAGCTTCGCCTGGATCAACCGCTTAGGTAAACGTGCTTTGGATGTCGGCCGTGCCGGCAGCGCGGGCGGGAGGTCCTTCGGGTGCTCACCGTCGTCTCGCCGGCGAAGCGAATCCAGCATTTCCTCTAAAGAACTCCGAGCTATGGAATGTGGGGAAGCTGTCATCTTTAAAGAATCAAATACCCAACTCGTTAATTGGATCGAAAAACCCCTAATTTAACGAATCTTGATCAACTCATCAAAACCCTAATTCGTTGCGGAATCAAAATTAGGTTAAATTGAAGGTACAATTGAACAATTGGAATCAAACCAAGTGAAACCCATGATCGGAAGAGCTGTAAAACCCGGTTAATTGATCGAATTTGATGAAATTGAAATCGAATCAAGGTTTCAAGAATATGTAAATTATTGAAATTGAAGTGGGTTTAACGCGAAAATCGAAAGTGGGTGTGTTTGTAGTGATGATTTTGATGGAATTGAATTGAATTTGAAATTGGAATTGGTGGAATTGAAAACAGAGGAATTGAAATTGAAAAAAGAAAGAAGCTTTTAAGAAAAGGGTGTCTGTGACTGTGGATTCAGAAATGAAAATAATAATAAGAATAATAATAATAATAATAATAATAATAATAATAATAATAATTGTTATTGTTATTATTATTATTAATATTATGAATTTGTTGGTTTGATTGAAGAGAGATTTTGAATTGTTTCAAGGAGGAAGTGGTGGCGGGTGGTGCCGTACAAGAAAAACCGTGCGACTGCAAATAATAATATTATTATTATTTATTTATTTGGTGGTTGGTTTGGTAATAAGGTGAAAGTGGTGGGGTAAAGTGTAAGTTTTAGGTAATAATATGCGGAAATTACAAAAACAGCCTTGGCGTTCTGCTTGTGTGCCAATCCCTACACCGTAATTTTCCTTCTCATGAGCCATATGCCGCAACACATCACCTCCTGTGTCAACGGTTTTTCGGGTGCTAGGATGTTTGTTACCTTCACGTCTGAAGTTTCGAGTTCGGGTCATGTCATATGAATGATGATGATTTGTCATTACAATCACTACAACTAAGAGGTAGGTATAGGTTAGGAAATAGTTATGATTATGAAGAAAGTAATACATTGTTTGATAACTATTAAAAAATAAACAAGAAAAGCATTAATTTAATTGAATACTCTTTTTTTCATTTTGTTTTTAAATGCAACGCGTATAGATTGATGCTTTCTAATTATGGTCGAAATTACCGAGGGTTGACGTGCAAAAATCTTAATGGTTTGTCAACAAAGTGTGATTTTTGTTACATGTACTATGTATGTTCATACCTAAATGGTTGAGTATGTTTAAACGTCAGTTCCGAGTTTCTTGTCACATCCTTTCACTAGCAAACCATCAAACCAAACCTGATAATCTGACTAGCAAACCATCAAATCAAACTGCATCATTCTCAAAAGTCAAACCTATCGATTTATGTTGATTCAAATGGCTTGTTAAGTTTTAACGGTTTATAAACAACATATTAAAACTAAATGAGCATATTCATATTAAAATTTATTTTTTAAAATATGAAAGAGGAATGAACGAAAAGAAATTAGCGGGTAAGAATAAATGATTTTGATTGAATGTGATTAATTGTGTAATCGATGATTCTATTACATTGGCCAACCAATCAAACATTTTTTCATTACCTCATAATGACTTATTTTATTCCCTCTGTCATTGCATACCAAACATTATCTTAACTATACACATGTAAGGATTTAAACCTATCAATTTACTAGACGAACATCATTTTAAAAAAAATTAATGAATTGTCAAAACTAAAATAAAAGTTTGTGTTCACTTTTTCTTGTCCACTTACTACATTTTGAATATGCGTCTGGACTTATATTTGAAAAAAGTATACTATTTAATTTAATAATAATACTAAATAATTAAGCATGTATTTGAATCTGAAATGGATGTGAAAAAGACACGTTAATTTTGAATTTTGAGGCAATCATGTATGCACACACAATGGATTGTCAACAACTAAATTGAATTTGGCAATTAAAAATAATTTTTCAAAAAATCAAAACATAGTTTTAATCCTATTGACTTTCAAAGGAAGACGTGGTGAGATCCGTGTGTATTTTTATTTGACGGACATGTGAAATAATTAATTTAATATGTTATTATCGGTTGTGCTATTAATAGCTTATTTATTAAAATTTATTTATTTATTTATTTATTTAGAAGATATTATAACATGAAAGGATTATAATCCTACCATTGAACGATGCATCTACGCGATACGAATTTAATTAGATTATTTTTTCTTATAATATTATATACAAGTTCAGCTGAAATTACACATGATTCATGAACTAACCTGTTTAACCCATTTTTATAATCTACCATTATCAAAATAATAAATATTTGGATGAATGGTATATTCGAGTTTAGATCAAATACAAATGAAATTAATGTGCTAATTGTGGGAATCAAGTATATTAAGTATATATACAAGGAGAGTAATTATGTAATTTATATAATTACTCTACTTGTATATATACTTAATCTACTTGATTCTCACAATTAGTACGTTAATTTCATTTGTACGTTATTTCTCCCCCATCTTCACAAGGTTCTCTTTTATTTCCAACTGAGTGTAAAATTCATGTTTTATTTAATAAAACCCGGTCTTTTATTTCCAACTGAGTGTAAAATTCATTAATGTATTTCAAGTTTTATACGTTCATTTCTTGTATTTATACTCATTTTATTTTCATGTATTTCTAAGCAACAAGTTCGTGTTAAATTTTGAGCAGGCGAATCAAGAACACGAACACGAGATTTGATCAACACGCGATCGACTCTTTTATTAAGAAAACGACTAACGAGAAAAACTTAATAATTATGATACAATATATGGCTTATATAGAGCCCATACATGACTAATCCCATACTAACTTAAATACACAATTTGAATCTAAAACAAATAGGATTAAATAAAATAAGAATAACTTATCTTATAATAATAAACTAATTATTATATTAAATATTCTCCACGATTCTAGAAGCCTTAAATCTGGTTTGGTGTTGGACACGTTTAACACTCCCTCTCAACACCAAACTTCTACTAATTATGACACACACGAAGCACCTCGACTCGAAACAACCCGTGACTCAACACAGTCACGTCTTTCAACTTTGACTCAAGTGTCAAATTCAACACTCCCTCTATATTCATACTTGTTCCTTTAAGGTCTTTCACAACCCGCAACACTCATCTCTTTGAACTTAATTTTTCAGACTCGTCACACGCTTTCACACGAAGTTGCGTCTTGATGGGTTACTTCTTAATTCACAACAGATATATGACCTATGATAGATTCAACTCACCACCAAATAGCAATATCGCATGCCTTGATCATCTTCGGTGGTCTCCTTCAAACCCACGGTTCATACACATCGGTTTAGCCTCGAAACGGAAACCGAAACCATCGAGCCCGTTGTCTTCTATTTTGACAACCCCAAAACCATAACTACGTGGCCACTTTTAGCCACCGGTTCCTGCTCCAAAATTCATCCCTTGTTGTCGTCAACATTCTGAACCACTGCTACCCTGTACGTTACGATTTGGTCCCGAAACCAAACCCCGAACATATGATGATGTTGTCTCGTTTAGACAGCCCGATAACGCTACCGCTCGGACTGTTGGGTCATCGATTCAGCCCACTAAACTACCCCGACACATGGAGATTTTATCATCGACACACAACGATTTAACCATATCGACACACGATCATGGCACAACATCAATGCTCGACGCACAGAGATTTAACCATCCCGACACACGGTGATGACACATCATCACTGCCCCAACACACAAAGATCTGACCATCCTGACAGACGGTGATGACACACCATCAGTGAAACCTTCAACTCAACGAACACCAAAAACAAAGCTGACACACAACCTTGTTACACTTCGTTATACTAGCGGACCGAACCACCTTGTAACCGCTTGTAACACTTAGCGACGACCCTCACCATCATTGGTTTGTTCTCCAAGTCAAACCCAAACATTCACGGCTATTGTCCCGATATGACAGCCCGTTTCCGCTGTTATTCAAATTTATTTTTTTTATCTTCAAGGCAGGCCCGAAACAAACTCCGATCCACTGTCAACTACTACCGGAACCTGGGTACGTTTGATCAGAAACTCAACGCGGAACCTGGACACACCTTTCCGGCCCTCGCTTCCTTCGACTTCAATCGGTTCAATCACTAACCTGACAAACAGGTTGCAACTTTTTTCACGATCGGAACCCGGACACACCTTCGATCGGAAACTAAGTCACCTCGACCATAACCGGGACACGCCTTTGTGCGATAAGGAACTTACCGCGATCAAAACACGGACACACCTTCAATAAAAAAAACTTACAGCAATCGGTTACGTTCAGATAAATCAAACAGGGAACGAGAACACACAGTTGCAATTATTCTCTTTTTCTTTCAATCGAACAGAAAGAAAATCAAATAAAACTTGTTCGAATTTATATTCAAACTAATTATGATCTTTCTTTTTTAATTAATTAGAGGTGTATGGTAGCATGCTTGCTTCTAATATTCTTTCTTTCAATTTACAACCGTGGAACTTTTGAGGTGCCTGGTTGCTACTTGGCTCATGTTGTCTTTTCGATCCTACAGACTTCTTCTTGACGAACAGAAAGGATCTGGCTCCAAGCAATTTTGAACACACAATAATTGCTTCATGAAAAACTTTATTTTTTTTAACATGTGCCATTAGCCAACTATATCTTCTCTAACAACCACGGAACTAGATATTCATTACCGATCACTTGTTGTCCCAAACGGCACTCCCGCACGACAATGGCTCCGTCCACTACTGATGTTAGTCTTCTGTAGCGACCCAGACCCTTTCTTTAGCACCTGTTCTGCACCGACGGACACACCCGCTGATGTACATAGAAATATACATCTTTTCAGCATCAAATAATCTCTAAAAACTGCAATTTCTATCTAATAACATGGCATAAAAGGCTACTTATCATAATAAAACGTAATTTCAGGTGAATCCAAACCTCAAACGAAGAAACAAGCAAAAAGACGAAGAAAAACAGAAGAAAACACAAGAAAACAAAGAAACACGCCCCCATGTCTCAAGAAACACGCCCCCATGCTTATGGAACAAGAAAAGATAAAATCTGAGAACAAAAGCACAGGGTCGTGCTCAGCATGCATGAGGCCGTGGACGGAAATGCAGAAAAGACAAAGAAGAATTGAACACATGTCACTAAAAAGCACGGGACCGTGTCTGCTAACCACGGGGCCGTTGCCAGCTCACACAAAAGACAAAACAAATCTGGCACATGTCATAAAAATACACGGGGCCGTGCTCATCAAGCACGGGGTCGTGCCTCACCATCCAGATTGCCTATAAATAGTGGCTCATGTTGCATTCATCAAGTGTGCCTTGAAAAGATTTCTATCCGATTCTCTCTTATAAAAACACACACTAACACTCACCTTGAAGATCTAGTGAAGAGTTTGAAGGTTTGGAGGTCATCACCACTAATCATCATCATCAACCATCATCCCCATCATTAAGAAGAAGGATTCATCTACATTTGGTTAGATTGTTCCAAGTTTAATCATGTATTTGTTATTATCAATCATCTTAATGTTCAACATAATGCTCATTATGAGCTAAACTCTTTTTACCATCTAAAATCTATGAAGAAGCTTTGTTTACTTGATAATTAATCAAGACATGTGATGTAGTCTAGTTAAGTACATGGTTATATTACAATTATCTTTTGATGGGAAATGTTTCACCATCTTAAATCACTAATTCAAAGTTGGTGGTTGTCAATCTCTTTGGCAATCGTTCATGATCGATTCATGTGCTTGAAAGATAGAAATACTTTGATACATTATCGAAACATGGATCCTTATATTGTAATTAGAAATGATGAGATATAAGTTATGGTGTATTTTTCTAAACCTTGATAATCCGAAAATGGCTTTGCTTAGGATATCAAATTAGCTAAAGAAACCATATGTTAATGGAATGTGTAATCATAACCTACTTAAATCAACCAAGGGGAGGTTGTGTGATGAACTACAATCACCCGAAGTTGTTAGAATTGATATTCGAGAAATTGAAGTCAATCCTAATCTTTTTACTTAACGAAACTACTTGCCAACTTAAATTGACATCATTGAGATGGTATGACATTAGGAAAGGGTGGACTTTAAAATGCGCATATCATCTCCTTAGTGCCAAAGATGCTCACTTTGGGTTAAGGAGTTATCTATCATATATTGCTACGGTAAGTTTATCACATGTCTACATATTAATTATCAATGCTAAAATGGAGTGGATTCTTGATCTTAGATGGTAACCTTCGTATAATTGAACAACTCGTTTAGAATTTCTTATCTTGGTCACCTATATATTATATATATATATAATTATTTATATTTTATAAAAAGTTCAAAAATTAACCTCAAAATGATTAAAACCTCCGATTGAAGTAAAACAACGATTTATTATTAGAAACCTTTGTGTCCACGGATCGATACTTGGTTCTTACCAATACTATTCTACATATACGATAGGTACACTTGCCTATTTTGTGTGTGTTTAGTCTTTGTAGAAATCACTTTTATAAATTTAAAACACATTATTGTGCAAAAGCTAAATATCCAATCTATCATATTTTATACAAGCTACACAGCACGCATCACCCGCCGGCGGAGGCTGCCTCCGATCTTCAAACCGCTTCCCGGTATGAGCCCTAGGCTCTGATACCACTTGTTCTTGATCACTGCCCCAACGAACTGGTGCAGTTCTTGATCACTGCCCCCAACGAACTGGTGCAGCAACCTAGAGGTTGTTGCCTTCTTTGCTCCACGTTACGACTCTCAAAACGGCTCTATTCCACCAAGCTCTGATACCACTTGTTAAACTTTGAGCAGGCGAATCAAGAACACGAACACGAGATTTGATCAACACACGATCGACTCTTTTATTAAGAAAACGACTAACGAGAAAAACTTAATAATTATGATACAATGTATGGCTTTTATAGAGCCCATACATGACTAATCCTATACTAACTCAAATACACAATGTCAATCTAAAACAAATAGGATTAAATAAAATAAGACTAACTTATCTTATAATAATAAACTAATTATTATATTAAATATTCTTCAAGATTCTAGAAGCCTTCAATCTGGTTTGGTGTTTGACACGTTTAACCGTTCGTTGGCTCATATTGTTAACTTTAAAATTATAGTCCAAGTTTGGTTTTGATTATTAACTAATTAGTTAGTCAAACCAAACCAAATTGAAAAACCAACATACCAACCAAAATAGCATAACCGGTTTCAATTATAGGTCTCTCAAAAACAAATTACCGATTATCGTTTGTTGGTTACGTATAAAACCAAACCGAACCAATATTTGGTCACATAGCCCACCATGGAATTGTTGTTTTAGCCGTAACATACTATATTATTTTAATTTTAGATCTTGTAACCAAACACCCTCTTTATTTTATTTATTTTTTAAATAGGTGACTACATGCACACATAATTTGATGGTTACAAAAGAAGCAACATTCATTTACATTGGCATTAGCATTGGCATGTGGGTAAAAATCATGATCCACAAGAAAATGGAAAAAGAATTGGACACCACAAACTCATCATTCCATTTTATAAGTCCACCATGTGGAACTGCCAAGGAAGCATGATCACAAGGGCATTAAGGTAATTTCAATTCCATCATCACATTAGGACAAATTAAACACACACATAATCAAACACTCAAATTGCATGAAATAAACGAACACAAGACACAAGGATTTACGTGGTTTGGTCATAATATACATTCATTGGCTCCAACCATGAATTTCTTATTATTTTATGCTCTCAACACTTCTGATAAAAGATTAAAAGTATAAAAATTACAATAAACAGATACTAGTTCATAGTTTTTAGTTTAAAGAACAAGAAAGCGAAAACATGCCCAAGTATCCAATAAAGCCAACATCATCACCAGCCTTTGCATGTCGTCTACACCACCACTATCATCAACGTTGTCGACTCCGCTAACACCACAACCCTTAATGATCATGTTTAACTCTAAACTAACTTATGACAGACCAAATGAACTAAAATCGTGTCTAACTCTAAATTAAATTTATGGATTAAGGTCTTTAAACACTTAAGTAATAATATATCTATATAAAACTATTAATATATTTTAAAACGACTTTTTTCCCGTCAACATCTTTTTACCCACCACGAGTTTGAATCCTCACTACTTTCGAGATAGACACCTTTATTCTATGCATTTATACTACTAAGCCATAGTCCCTTATAGTTTTTTCAATAGACAAATAATAATGAAAATCGTCAAAGAAGAGAGTAACTTGTAAGTAGACATTCACAATCAATAATGCTTGAAAAATCGATACTTTTTACAAAAATGTTATTTGCTTTAACTAATCAGTGACTTAAGCATATAAATAATTCAATTATGAACTGATTAAGAGTTATTTTATTCATTAATAAGTAATAAACCTTTACCTAATACATTAATCATTATGGGGTCAACCCATCAAGCCCACTCAACATGGCCACATACCCCTATGGGGTCACTGTTTGGGCTAAATGGATGAGGTTAGGTTCCTAAACGTGCATTCTTGACTTAAAATACAAAGGTTAAAAACAAGACTAAAAAGATGGTTCTGGTTGGAAACTATTAACCACACACAACCAGTATTTTGGTTGTTTATTTTTGTTTGATAACTTTTTGTTGACAAATGCAGACCTTTATTTGACATTTTGTTTTGTTGTTCCATGTTTTTTTAAGAATTAGACTGGTCATCACACTGGTTAGACACTTAGACCAGTCAACCTTGTTGGAATCGTTAAAAAACATATATTCGGGTGTTCAAATTCAGATATTTGGAGTTTGTAATCTTAGATAAGTCAGATTTGATTTTGAACTCTCTTTTTTTTTTCGCAATAAAGTTTCATATTACGTTAAGACTTAAGACAAAACTATTGCGAACATATATTGAACCGTAAATTTGGTTTTTGAAAAGACTATAAACAAGACCATTAGTTTTAAGTTGAGTCCAATTATATTGTTTATTTTGGTTATGAGTTCATCTCACTTTAATGCACACATAAAATTTGATTAGAATGTGTCGAAAATAACTAAAGCCAATAATGTTTACAATTGTTTTAGAGCATGCGACTCATGTAGCATCAATGACTAAATGAAAAATACATAATCTATCTACATCTATAACTTTTAATAAAAGTATACAAACTTTTGTCTCTTGTCACTCTCTCATTTACCCTCACTTTTCTTAACCCGTTTTTCATAATATGGAGCCCGTGTAAAATTTTTGTCTAGTTGACTCGACCTGCTTAACTTATTATGAATTGTATTTATATGTTATAACCCAGAAATATCCTCATTCAACAAGTCCTAAGCGACATTTTTCAATACCATCGCCGCCTCTCGGTGACATTTACATCATGAATTTATATCTCAAACCCTAACTGCTTACAAATCCTCCTCGATTGATTTGTTTTTGTGAAAGATTTTTTATTCCATTGTTTGACTCTGAGCCAAACTCAACGGTTTGAATTTAAAGAAACGAACGATATGTTTATGCTTGAACTTAGTTTGGTTTAAAATCGAGCAACTTGGTTTCATACAAAGTTCACAATTTAGAATTTATAAAACCCCCAAATGTCATTAATGCAAGGCTTCAAACTCCAACATGTCTAATACTTTCAAGTTCAAAATGTTTAAAACTCAAAGTTAATAAGTTAACATACATAAAACGAGCGTTAGGGTTTAAAATTGAACTTTACAGTCAACACGAACAAGGGCAAATTTTAAAAAGTTTAAAAGTTATTTATTTTTACACACACACACACATATATATACGCGCACACACACAGATTGAACTGAACCTAATGCTAATGAATTTCCAAAACGAGCCAAAATTGAACGAGCATTTTTGAGCGAGTGGTGAGCAAACTAATTCTTCAAAACTTAATGCCTTGAAGATGGTTATTATATTTCAAAGCTTAATGCATCGGGTTTAGAGGTGCAAAAACTAGGTATTTTTAGGAACCAGAACAGGGTAGGAGCATGGTCAACAAAAGTCAAGACCGAGTTGGGTAGGAATCGGATTCGGGTATAGCCAGACTTGACCAGGTTTTCCGGGGTTCTTTTCGGGTTTCGGGTAGCGTAGGGTCGAGTTTTGACCGAGTATTTTTTATTCAGGTTTCGGCGTGTCCACATCAGTTCTGGTTTTGGGTATGGATCTAGGGAGAAGTCCTATATCAAGTTGTACCTGTTTCACATACGAGTAGAAATCGGTTCCGGGTCAGATCTGAAACAAGGTATTTTATGCACCTATTACTCATGCTTGCAAATTAAAACATAACAAAAAAAGCCCATTCCATTAAGCCCAACCCACTAACCACTTATTCCACATAGAACCCCAAAACTCAAAGATCAAAAGCTAGGGTTTCAAACTTCAAACCAAGCCCTCATTCAATATTATTATTATTATTATTATTATTATTATTATTAATCATGGCGAAGAACAGAAACAAGAATAAGCGAAACAATGCTTCAACGGCCATGGCCACAGACGAAGCCGCCGTTGCTTCACCTCAAGGTATACTTACTACACTTCATACATATATATAGACACCAGTGCTTACGTGGCATGTTTGCTCAAATTTGATATTATTATAATTATTATTTTGTAGCTACAGCAATGGATACGTCGGAGACTGTAGCGTTTATTCGACCGCAAGTTACCAGGTACTGATTTGATTATAAATTGTTTATGACGTCAGCACTGGTGTGTAAATGAGCTTGTTTAGAGCCTTTGTTTTAATGATTGAGCTCGAGATTGGCTTGTCAGTAGTTTTGTTGAAGCTCGAGCTCGGCTAGTTTGTTTATTGAGTATTTAATTATTTTATTTGTATAGTTTTTTAATTAACAGGTGCAAACGAGCCGAGCCGACTAGGCTTGAGCTTGGCTCGTTTAACTTACACAGAGATCGAGTGCGAGCTCGGCTTGTTTTGATCTCTATTTCTAAAGCTCGAGCTCGGCTCATGAGTAGATTTTGAAGCTCATTTCTTTGTTAATTTTTATATATTTATAATTATATATATATATATATATTGCAATTATAATTTTATATAAAAAATAATATATAGTATTTTGTTATTTTTTAGTAATATTATATTGATTATCATTAACTGTTAAATATATATTTATATATATTATAAAAATTATATTGATGACATGCTTGTTTAGGCTCGTGAGTTGGCTCGAGCTCGATAACTGAAGCTTGGGCTTGGGCTTGGGCCTGCTCATTAAACGAGCTTAGTATTAGCCTCGAGCTTGGGCTCGAGCTCGTCTAAGCTTGGCTTGCTCGAGCTTTTTACGAGCCGATCTCGAGTAGCTCATGGGCAGCACAGTGCGTTTGCACTTTTAATAATTGTTTCCGTATATATTATTTAGTTATTTTATCATATGTTTTTATATAAAAATTACATAACCGGCTTGAACTTGATATGTGAAGCTCGGGCTCAAGCTTGTTTAAGTTCATATCGATTTGAGTATTTAATGAGTCGATCTTGAGTAGCTCATGGGCAGATCGGCTGGTTGACACTCCTAATTAGTATTTATCGTTTGAAACTAGAGTAGGGTGAATTTTAATAGAATTGTTGGCTAATTTGTAGTCGGCGTTTTACTCCGTGAATTGGTTTTAGTCTCTGTTACTGCTCATTATGGTAGTACACGATGATTTAGATAAGTTTATTGTAGATGATACTTTTAGTTCTGGGCCCATGTGCTTGCTGAAGTTTAGTTTTCGTATCAGTTCATGCAACGATCCTAGGGTTTGCTTGTAAAACACAACAGGGTTGTAAAGAAATCAACCTAATTATATTGTTATTTTTATGGTACGAAAAGAGTTGAATCTTAGTCTTAAGAGTAGTTGACAGTTTAATTCATGAAGTATAAGATGTTACTGCAAAGGTGATTTGTTGCAATATGTATATATTAGTAGACCATGATGACAAATTTGTAGTGTAGGGATTTATATAGTAATTAGGTGGTTTATATAAACCACCTTATGTAATCCTATATGTAACAATGATCTAATGCATCACGTTAATAAGGTTTGATTTGGTGCCAGGTCACATGTGTACAAATTCGTTGAAAAATTTCTTTGACAAGGGTGGCTGGCCACCGCCGCTGCCTCACCCACAACCATCCTTAATCACAGCTTCTTAGACTAAATTTTTATTGTTTTCAATAACAACCATATTCAACAGTCACCACCTCTGATAAAAAACACGACAAAGACCACCATCTTTTTTATCTGTCACACCACCATCGCATAAAGCTAGATCCATCGTTGATGTCACCACAAATTACCACTGTCATGCCGTTGCTTTTGTCACAACACCACTTTGTTGTGGATAATGATAGTAGAGTGGTGTTATGACTGAAGCAGCGTCATCTTGGTGGTGGTTTGTGGTGATCTAGTCTTTTGTGGCAGTGGTGCGGCGGCTGAAGATGCGGGTGGTTTGTGGTGGCTGTTTTAGAGGTTGTGGCTGCTGAATCTAGTTGTTATTGGAAGCATTAAAGCTTTAGTTTAAAAGCTTAAAACAAAGAAGGTTGTGGGCAGCGTGGCCGGCTACCTTGGAATTTTCTCTAGTGAATTCCCTTGGCTGGCTATGATACCAAAATTAAATATTGCGATGAATTAGGTCGTGGTTAGACAATTATAATTTTATATAACCACCAAATTATAAGATGGTCTAATACATATATATATATATATGTTTGAGGATTGCTTTGAACACAAATAAAAAGGTTTTAAGTTTACTTTTCGTATTAGATTATGCAACAATCCTAAGGTTAGCTACTTAGCTTTTCTAAGATGTAGCAAGGCTGTGAAAAATGTGAAATGAGATATATTGTGAAAAGAGTCATACTCATAATCTTAAGAGGACTTAGTGCATGAAATATATGTTGTTTCTAAAACGGTAAATCCAATGCATTTTTCTGCTGACTAGTTAATATTATCTTTTGCTTGCTGTTTTGTCTTGTCTTTTAGTTTTTGGGATTTTTTTAGTAACCCTGAAAGTAGTTTATTCACGTAAAAGGTAGCTAATAAAGGTGAAAAAATAGAGGGGTCAAAACAAGTATTCGTTAACTGGTCAATATAGGCTGGTGTATGAACCCTGTTTTGTCCGAGGTGTATAGTTTTCTCTTGAAACAATTAGCGTCACATACGGTTACCAAGTATTTATCACTAACAATATTATAGTTTCTTAACTGAAATGATTTAGGAGGCTTTATGCATTATATATGCACTTTGAACGACTTTCAAGTTGTTGATCTTCTTTTTATCTATTTTTCTTGTTTCCGGTTAGAACAGTCAAAAGACGTTTAATATTATAATTTTAGTTTCCAGTTCTATATCTATTTGTGAGAGCATTTTTGTGATTAAAACTTGTGTGTTTAGAAAGGTGAAGGGAGTACAAATGAAGCGAAGTAAAAATGTTCGAAAGCTAAAAGCCATAGCAAAAGCCGTCTCTCAAAACGAGAAATCTGAAGCAAAGGTCAAGAAGAATGAAAGCAAGACTTTGAGAACCAAGTCTGCAAAAAACCTATATGATTGAAGTTATAGCTGACTTGCATTGTTTATAAATCCAACATATAGTGATGCATTTTTGTTTTACGCTTCCAGTGATTGATTTGTTTTGTATGATTATGCGTTTGTTTTGCAATACTTTATCGTAGGAGGTGTTTGAGATGGTATTTTGAAGTGATTTTTAGTTGATTGCATCTAAAGCCAGTTTATTTGCATGCGAGTTAAACTGGTTGTGTTTGGTTTTCGTCTTCACGGTGAGACTTCATAGAGTGGGCATGTGCACACAAAAAAATGCTACAACAAAGCGTTACAATCGATTGTACAAACAACGTGCTAAAAATGGTATTTATCCCGAGTTGCCAAATTTATTAGTCTTTTCGGTTCAGAAAGACAAATGGGTTTGGCTTGAAGATTCCTTCAGGAAATTTTCGATTGCTTATATGAAGAAGGTGTTTAATGTGTTAGGTCCAAACGCCCTGTTTAGCGTGGAATAACTGGTCCAGAAAAAAGTTAACGTATTTGTATGGCATGCAGAGATGTATCGTATTGCTACACGGGAAGGCCTAGCTTATAGAAATATTCGTATCACTAAGGCATGTTGGTGTCTTTAGAAGGCGAGACACGAAACTATCTTTAATAACAAGGCGTTCCCTGTTTCGAAAATGGTGGAAGATACCAAATCCTTGATGTTCTTATAGATAAAAAATAGATCTTCATTTTTAGCTTTCAACTGAAACGATTGACGTAATTTCTTCTTTTTTTTTAAAATTTTGTTGTCGTTTTATCTCTAGTTTTTTGCTAGTTTGTCGTGTTTTTAATGAAAGTTGCACATGGAAACGAACACTTAATCGGAAAATGTTTGCGTTCATGTTTGATCGTTTAAAAATAAACATGTTCGTGTTCATTTATGTTCGTTCATTTAAAATCTAAATGAACAGTTCATGAATATAAGTAAACATAGCTGAACAAAGATAAACAAAAACAAATGAACCTATATAAATTTCCTTAAACAAACAAAAATGAGCATAAATGATCACAAACGATGGTTAGATACTATTTTAGGGAGATATAACTGTAAAATACAATATTATGTAACTATTAAACAGATATAAACAAACTTAAACAAACGTCGATGAACATAAATGAATGAACGAAACAAGTGTTCATATTCATTTGTTTATTTAATGAACGATATAAACAAACTTCCACTAAATAGTTAACGTACATTCACCAAATGTCCTTTATGTGCCTACAAAAAGGTGCATTGGTTGTAGCTGCCGGTCCCAACTAATTAATTGATTGTTGGCAATCCCATCTTTAACGTATTTGTTCTTAACGGCCAACGACTAACGAAATCCTAACTCCGTTACTTACAAGTCGCCAACGCTTTTGGCCGGAAAACTCAACCTGAACAACACCGCCACCACCACCGATTCCGACGACCTTAATAATTGAGGCTTTCAGTAGAAAAAAATCTAAAGTTTCGATCAAAGGTTACAAAGACGTATGAGACGAAAATGTTGAGCTTATGGGCCAGAACCGTTTTTCTGGTGATCTGCAACTAAGATCATTAAAATTATGTTAGTCGCGTACCGTTGAGAACAAATATGATAAAAGATGAGATCGTTATTTATCCAATTTGTTTATTGATACCTGAAGTGGGCCCTACAAAAATATAGTAATCGGAGTCAAACAAGAGAAAAAAAGGAATAAAATCATAGGGCAGTCAACAAATACTGATCAGAAAATAAATAGTAAATAGATTTCAGTGATATAAAAAAAATCACATTCATTCATTTCCAACAATTAGCTGGTTGCTGCTCAACAGTCCGCCTGCAATTAAATGCTAAACTTATAAACATTTATTATAAGTTTATATATAATTATATATAGCACTATATTACAATTTCTAGGGTTTATTGACTGATCACAATTGCGATTGCAATGGCGTCAAATTCATCATCATCATCTCAATAGATTCATAACTTTTAGAGCACAACCAATCTCTATTCGAACCCCCTTTACTTGCTTGGATTTGTCAATTATGTTATGGCCGAAGTCCGGCTCATGACGACCTGGTCGAATTGGGAGAAGCTGTAGGTATTATTGCAGGTCAATCTATTGGAGAACCGGGCACTCAATTAACATTAAGAACTTTTCATACTGGCGGAGTATTCACAGGGGGTACTGCAGAACATGTGCGAGCCCCTTCTAATGGAAAAATCAAATTCAATGAGGATTTGGTTCATCCGACACGTACACGTCATGGACATCCTGCTTTTCTATGTTCTAGAGACTTGTATGTAACTATTGAGAGTGAAGATATTATACAGCTTCCAGTGTCATGATTCGACTTCCAGTTGCTTCCGTAACGGATGGAGACTCCGTAACGGCGAACGTGCTCACCTCTGCTATCGATGCGCATAAGCTTATTATTATTATTATTAATTTCATTTTAGTGTTTTTGTTTGATTTAATTGTTAGGTTTTATGTGCTAATAATTAGTTGATTCTGTATTATGTGCTAATTAATATCTTAGGGTTTAAGTATATGCACAATTGCATGTTGTGACTGATTACTGTAAATTTTTTGTGAATTGGATTTTAATAATCACACTTTTTTGCAGTTAGTCGATAATAATCCATTAATGTTATTTTTTGAGTTTCAAACTGAGGGGTTGATTGATGTAAAGCTTATATAATTATATTTTGAAACAGAAAATTACATATAAAAATGTGTGTGTAATAGCGTATATATAAAACTGAAAATTGTACATTAAAGTCCGATTCGATTAATTCCAATTAATCAGTAGTCCCCACTCCATTGCCGGACTAGCGATTTTTACAACCTTGGGCGCAACAGGTGAGCCTTGGGCCTAGGTGCATGGGGCTTATAAAGAGAGGGCCCGAGACAAGAAAGACGCTTTGCATAACACCATTTTTTTTGGGGGGGGGGGGTCAGTTTTGGATGTTTAAGACCCTGTTTTTCTGCAATTTGCGGAAGCTTGCCGGAATTTAAAGGCTCTGGCCACAATATTAACAAAGTCTGGTCGAGTGGTCGGAAATTCAGAATCTCACCCGAAGGTCGACTGATTGCTTGAATGGCAGCGTCTTGCCTGAGGGCCTAGGTGCATGACCAAAGGGCTTTTGACAACATAGAGATTGTGTATTTGGGAAAACTGCAACATATCGTGAGGGTTTAACTTAATCTTGTGTATTGTTACGCAAGTGTTTGAATTAACAACTTTTTTTTTTACTTTGGGGAGGATACATGCTAGGGGATGTTTGTGTTGTGATTTAAACAATCAAAATGAGATAATTAGGTATAGTTGCATGCATCTTAATATTCAATATTTGGAGTAGAATTATCAAATTCGGTGATATGTAAGGCTTCAAAATTTGCAACCTTGTTGAATCATTAATAAAAGATCAAGGATTTCGTTTCTTCTTGGAGCAAAATTGCTTTATGAGACAAGACGAGAATTTTGACATGAGCAACTAGTCGAGTATTGTAGATTGTTTTTTTGTTCAATTTAACAATTTGTTTTTTTTACTGAGTATGCATTCTTTTTTGTTCCATTAGCTGTGTTTACGAGGATGGAAGGTTCTGTGAAACGTTTCATTCAAACGATGATGGTTGGAGAGACTGTGCATCTTGTGGAAAGGTGAGTATAATTATGAAAACATGTAGTTAATGATGCGTCACACATAAAAAGTATTAATTAAAAAATAGTGGTTTTGTTTCCCCTTGATTTTGCAGTTGGTTCATTGTGGATGTGTTGTGTCATTCAATCAATATTTTCTGCTGGATTTTGGTGGTGTGATTTGCATGGAATGCTCTAAGAAAAACCTTGTTCAGGTAAGACGTAGTTTGTTTTTTATAAAGCACATATTTACTTCAATTTTGATTACTAACATCTCATAATAACTTTCATAAAAGCGCATCCAAACGCCCCTCTAAAAGTGCTGCAAGTTATTGATCTAGAACAAAATTTGAAGATTCTTTATCTTTTTTACTTAGAAATATTAAGTTATTACATGACCAGTATTTGTGATAATTTCATTTTTTCTGCTACCAGAAATGAAAACTAATTTTCTAACATTTTACATTTTATAGGCACGAAACAGGCGGTATGCACGGGAATTTCAAACAGAACCTATGGATTTGCCTGTTCTTGCCAAGAAAGTACAAACTGAACCTCATTGCTGGTCTGGTGGTATTGATTCAGACATACAACGCATCCCGATGACGTATCCTCTAGTTTTTATTTTACTTTTTAATTCAAATTATTATAAAAATATTTAATTAATGTAAATCTTTAATTGTAAATTAGTACCAAATCGGTGCTCACTCCTTTGTTTGAAAAGTCATTGACTGCTAGTGATGCTGACCTCAGATTAAGCCGTATAGTGATCCCTAAGAGATACGCTGAGGTAAGACGATAAAGCTGCTTATATAATTTAAAAAGTTATCGTTGTGTTAAAGCATTATAAGGATTTAATGACATTTGTAATATTAACATTTGTGCAGGCTTATTTTCCGGAAATTAATGAGCCCAAAGGGTTAATAATGAGTATTGTGGATATTGAAAACAAAGAATGGCATTTTCCCTTTCGGTATTGGCCTAATTGTGGCAGCAGAACATATGTTTTAGAAGGCCTCAGAGAATTTTTGACCGTAAAGAAATTGCATGCAGGCGATACAGGTAACTATTTCATTAATGCATGTGTTGGTTATTTTTACAAATATAATATTATTACAGTAATACTAATCTAAGTGTAAAAATAAAAATGATTTAGGAGGCTGTAGGCATTATAATTAACCTCTTACAGGCTTATAATTTGCAACGAGTTGAACACATTTTATTCAAGGTTGATAACAATTCTCAACCCAAGCTCATTTAAAGTAAACAGGTCGATTAAACTTTGGCAGACTTGCAATGTGTCAATTTAACTTTCGATTAAACTTTGGTGGACTTGTAATTTCTCAATTTAACTTGACTACTTTCACTTTGCGTAAACATGTTACTTCATTTATTTATTAACATACCATTATAACTTGAGCATAAGTGCTTACAATGTATTTCTTTTCAGTGACATTTTATCGAGTGGAACCCGCGGGAAATATTGCGATTGGAATTAGGAAGGCATCTGTTGCAAAATAGCCTATCCGGTATGCCATGCTATTTTCTTAATCCGGTGACAAAAAAAAATAGTAACTCTATCATAGAACTTCACTAAGTGGAGGTGCAATTTTGACCCGTTTCTTTATAAAGGAGACAACTTGAGTTATTTGATCTCTAACGAGTTAAATGAGTATAATAAAAAGCTAAAAGAACGGATCAGATTTATAAAGTGTTTTGTTTAACCAACTCGGCTCAACCTGCAAGTCTGTAACAAACAATTTACTGACTCGCATGGCCGTCTCTGAGAATCGTTAAATTTTTTTGGGCCGAAGGCGAATAAGAAATGGGCTTTAAGTAAAAAGTTTTTTTTATTGGGTTTAAACAATTAATTATATAATTGGGCTTATTTGGTTATGTACTTTTGGGCTGTGCAAAAAACATTTTTTTATAAACATTAAATGGGTTTTTTTTATAAACAATTTTTTTTTTAATTTTATAGCCGGCCCTGCTGACTGGCATGCAAGATTTAAATATCATTTTTATTTTTTCAGTCAATGTGTTGATTACCATCAGTTTTTGAAGGGCTGATTGTTTTAAATATTTGCAGGCGTCCACCTAATGCTGTCAAACGACAAATGCTGGTGATGATCGTACAGTGAACCGTTGGACGGTGTCTTCATGACACAGTCTTTAGTACTTATTATGTTTTAAACTGGAAATTTTTGCTATCTGAAATTGGTGTGATTTTCAGAGAAACTTGGATATATATTTTTTTTTTAGAAAATAGATCGAAAGAGAAGCTTGCGAGATTCCTTTCCGGTTTTATACTTCATAAAGATTTCTTGCTTTTATAAAAATGAAATGCTGTTCATATTTAAGCCACTGTTGCTATGTGTTGTTGCTGATATTCCATTGCTGTGTTTTTAACCACATTTTGTTAGGTAGTTAATTCAGTTAGATTACTAAAAGCTAGCTCGTTTTCTTTTAGAGGCGTATATTCGTAGATAGCTTGTACAATAAATCGATCAATTACAACACTTACAATTAATGGAACGTGCATAATGCCACATCGATTGTAGGTGTTGTAATCTTTGTTTTGAGTTTACGTCTATCCAAGTTGGCGGCAATTGTCACGATCACAATTGCTATTTAGAAAATTGCCCATCAATGGCTTCCATGGTTGTTGTTGGGTTGGCGGCACCACAACAGATGGGAGTTTACGGTTTAGTTGTATATATATCATTAGAAAGTGTATATATTGGGTAGGGGTGTGCACAGTTCGGTTCGGTTATTAGCATTAACCTAACCGAACCGACCGATTATCGGTTCGGTTAATAACCAATATCAAACTTGAGCTAAAATTTTGCTTAAAAATACATGAAATGAATGCTGTAAATATTATAATCAAGTAAATTATAATTTCAATACCGTTATACATTATAATATAAGAAACTGAATCAGTTTTGATATTTGATATTCTAAAAAATCCACAAAGAAGAGTAAGCCTAAATGGTAGAATTCTTTTTCTAGGACTGTTTTATAAATTCCGTTCCGGTTGCATCTCTTAAAATAAGTTCAGCATCAATTTTTATTTCACCCATCTCATAGATTCAAGTCAAAGATTCATAGAATCGAAATTCCATCATTGCTAGATCTATAGGATTTTATTTGATATTTGATACATGAAAAAAAGTCTAAATATGTGAAATTGGGATATTATTATATGAAATAAAGATATAAATAAATGAAAATGATAATATTAAACTATTAATACATATAATACATGAAACAGAGGAAAAAAAAGCTTGAGAATATGAAAAAAATGATGAGTTCGGAGCAGTTCGGTTATTGCTCACCAGTCACCCCTATTTAAATAATATTTGAAGTAAGAACTAGTGATTAATCAAAAAGAAATTCGCGCTTAATCGAGAATTTTACAACACCAGAGTCATGCCTATATGACAGATTGGCAGTAGTTTTGACACTTTCTAGTTAAACTTCCAAGTAAAATTAATGTAATAAATAAATATCTGATGTTGCTTGTTATAGAAAAATACCGTTATTATTAGAGTTTTAAAGATGTGGTTCAATTCAACTAAAGTAACTAACCTTCAACTCATCCAACAACCAAATTCATTCATTGATTGATTGATTCAGTCTCAGAAGGTATGAATTTGAGTATTAATATTATTAATTCCCGGCATGGCGTACCTCAACGTCTCATCTCAAGCTACCGTAGACCACCACATAACATCAACATCATATCCGGTTAGTTAATTACTTACTTATATTATTTACATGCCCTAATTTCTTCTTACAATCTGTTTATTAAATCAATTATTTAAACTAATTACATCTTATTTCTGAAATCAAAGCTAATTTCCAACTTCCATTATTCATCGAATAATAAAGATGATTCCACATCGCCTTGTTCGAAGGTTGAGCTGAATTTGAGCCCTAGTGTCACCGCCTTAACGACGACCGCCATATCTGGTACAGAATGAGTTATACTGTTTAATTTTATTCATTTCTGACTGACTGAATTGAGTTATTTTCATGTGAGTGTTTGTTTGGATTAGAAGCCCTAATTAAATCGATTACGAATGAGCAACCTAGTTGAATCAAATTTCATGTGTTATACTGTTTAATTTGATTGATTGAATTGAGTTATACTGACTGAATTGAGTTATTTTGATGTTAATCTTATGATTCAACTATTGGTGGGATTTACTGAGTACGATAATGATGATGATGATATCTGACTGACTGAATTGAGTTATTTTGATATGCTAATCTTATGGAGTGTTTGGATGCGCGTTTGGTACCGTACCAGTACGCGCGGCGCAGGGTTGTTTTCGAGAATCCCTCAAAATTTTGGTGCGAGTAGAAAAAAAAAAGCCCCCTAAAAGCAAGTTTTTAGTTATGTGATAACTGAAAAATAATTTGATAATTTTACCGGTTGAGTTGCATTTCCAAAGCCCATTTACGGACCAAAACAAAAAAAAGGTAAAATAAAAAATAAACTAAAATGACCAATATAAAATACAAAGGATTTTTTTTTTTAATTTTTTAAATTTAAGGATACCACTCATGTAATGAACTCATGACGTTTGGTTCCATGGACTAACACTCTTTCCGTTGCACTAATGAGTCATTTTGAAGGCTTTTGTTTTAAAACAAAATTGTATATGAAATATATGTAATATTTTTTAATAGTTATGGGCCTCTCGGGAGACTAGGCCTGAGTCGGTCGCCCTTCCTTTGGGCTGGCCTTGGGTATGCGTACCGATATTGTACCGGCACTTTTTCAGAAATTAGGTATTGGTGTTTTCGGTAATGGTAAGGTACAAATGACATATAGAGATGAACATTTTGTAACAAGTACCCCGTACCGATAGATTCGGTACAGTTTTTGGTACCCAGTTAGGTACCCACCTTTCAGAATTTCAGTATTGATATTTTCGGTACGAATTTCATCCCTAAAATCAACATCTCTAAAAATCGATTATAATTTTGATTTACTTATTTTGATGTTTTAGCTGCAACTTTGGCTTATAGTGAGAGTGCACATGCTTTGAATATGGAAGATATCATGGTATGGAGGAACCCTTTCTCATCAATATTATCCAACTTTAAGGCAGCTTACATTTTTAATAAGTCTCAATGAGGTCAATTAAACTAATGAACCTTCCTTGTTTAGTTTTTAAAAAACAGGTGTTTTGATGTGCATTTTGAAAATCAATATATGTACTCAATATTATTTTTGTTTAATTCAGGAAAGAACAGCTTATTCTGTTTACACATTGGCCGATGGAAGCCTTAGAGATTGGTTTGGAGGCCTCATGTATAACGCTGGACAACAGGCAAATGAAGCTGTTCAAGTTCAGTTAGGAGCTTTAAGTTTCACTAGGTGTGCTATATATATCTCAATATAAGTTTTTAAAATAACAATCATGCATTGTTATCTTGTCTCCTAATTATCTTTTCACAGTTTGGCAGTTATATTTGGTGCGGGCCTCGTGACGAGCCTTTCACCCTGCACATTAAGTGTTCTACCATTAACACTCGGTTATATTGGTAAAAACATTAACTTTGTAGAATTATATGGTTACATTGGTTTAATAACTTTGTTGCTGACCTGACATACTGTTGCTATTTTAGGTGCATTTGGATCTGGAAAAAGTAGAGCAGAGGTAATTAATCTTCTGTTTATTCTTTGAATTACCCCTCGGTTAATTTATAGATGTGGCTAACAGCTCTTTTATGTTACGGGCCAATTGGCTTGTGAACGAACACGAATGGAGCATGTTCATGTTTGTTTGTTAACTTTAACTGAACAATCGATCAACATGAACAATTAAACGAATGGAGATTTCTTATTCGTGTATGTTTTTCTAGAAAATGAACATTTTCGTGTTTGTTTATGCTTTTTCTTTAACAGTATAAACGAATGGTTTACGAACGAACATAATTGAACATAGACGAAGGTACATAACTGAGCTAACATCAGTTAAAAATAATGTGAATAACAATGTTGGACTAAAAAGTTATTAAAACTAAACTAACTTCTAATGGGCCAAAAATTTTAAATGAAAATATTAACGAACGCAAATGAACGAACATAAACAAACTTAAATAACGGACGCTCAATAACATAAATGAACGAACATACATATGTTCATGCCTCGTTCGTTTAACAAAATGAACATTTTTTTAGGTTCATGTTCGCTCGTTTATTAATTTAACGAACATAAACGAACTTCCATCATTAAGTGTTAGCACAAAACAGTATTATTGCATTAATAATCTGGATCTTGGAATAAAAACAATTTAGGAGGTTGTATGCATTAAGTATAGACTTCCTGGTTATTTTCAACTCATTTGACTCGTTTGAAATAAATCAAAACCCAAAACGATCTATTCATACGTAAATGGTTGGGAACTGCCACCTCTGTTATTTACCTAAATTTTATGATTGTCCATATGCGACTTTAAGATTGTTAGACCCGGTAATAATTTGAGACAATGAAATCCAAATCTGTGAATTTTTTTTACAAAATACATAGTATTTTTCTCACTTTTTTCATTGTTTGAACTTCACTTATATATAAATGGTTTGAATTAGGTTATAGGTGATTCGATCGCATTTGCAATGGGTTTGGCCACTACACTGGCATTACTTGGTGTAGCAGCTTCGTTTGCTGGAAAGGCGTATGGACAGGTAGGACAGGGTTTACCATTGGCAGCTTCTGGTTTGGCTGTTGTTATGGGACTAAATCTTTTAGAGGTAATTAATGAAATCATATTTTGATTTTAATCTGTATTACGCCTTAAAGAAGATTAAAACATGTAATATATTTTTGCTAATATTGCAGGTAATAGAGCTGCACCTGCCTTCTTTCTTCGACAACTTTGATCCACGTGCTGCTGCTGCTAATTTTCCTTCAAGTAATTAAACTTAAATTTATTCCTTAATCATCTATTATTAATCTATTTTATTTAACTTATGTTTGTGAGATGTAATTTAACAACCAAACATACTACTAATTTTTCAGGCATTCAAGCTTATCTGGCCTGTCTTACATTTGCTTTAGCTGCATCGCCTTGTAGTACGCCTGTGCTCGCCACCTTACTTGGATATGTGGCAGCATCCAAGGTATTATTATATAATATTATGTATTATTACCTTAATGTTAAATATAATAATAAGAATGCAACAGTGATGACCAGCCCTTTTATTATTTGCAACAGGATCCGTTAATCGGTGGTAGCTTATTATTGACTTACACGACTGGCTACGTTGCTCCTCTGCTTCTTGCTGCTTCTTTTGCTGGAGCATTGCAGGTATTGTTAGCTACACCACTATTTAATCTTTATCTAAAAAAAATCTACTTTTATTTTTCTATGTTACGCGATAAATATTTAGAGATAAAACATAACTCAAAGACTCATAACTGGATTTGCTAATGTGCACAGAGTCTGCTCTCTTTCCGCAAGTTCTCAGCATGGATCAACCCTATCAGGTAGCTTATAGTATATTTTTAAAAATATTCTCGCGACGTTAATTTTCACATATCATGTTCCTGTTTGCAGTGGTGCGTTACTGTTAGGCGGAGGTGTTTTCACGCTTCTTGACAAGGCTTTCCCAGCTTCCACAATGGTGATGTAGTTTACAGTGAAATACGTGACACGAATCAGATAAACACGTATAGTTTTCATTATCCTTGATGCACAAGTTTTAGTGTATTACCAGATGGTGTTTGTATACTAAATTAATATGACATTTGTCTATTTTTATTTAAAAGAAACAGATTTCACAATCTTGCATAAAAAACAATTTTGCATATATAACCCTTATATAATAAAGTAATAATACCGTCGGGCCAAAGGCCGGGCCGCCCATAAGAGAATGAAAATATGAAGTGAGAAAGAAACTGAAATTAAATTTCTCTACAGTTTTACATTTTTCAGCATTTGTTTCCTATTGGACTTACAATTTATGGTATCCTATAAAACTTGCATAAAAACAACAAAAAATGTTAAATTACGGTTTTGAGAACATCCCTTGTGTCAATGAAGAGAAATCATAGTCTTTGGCAGATTTTGTTGGAGATAAAGATGATGTCTGTGCAGAAGATTGCGGTTTTGACTGTCCAGATGGGCCCACATTAAAAGAAGCATCTTGACTCGTCGAACCATAAAGTGTCGTCCCACCTAGCCCCGTGGCGTAAAAGCTGTTATAAACATAAGCTAAGTAATTACTATCTAGATTTTACTCAGTATGTGACATGATATTATATGTGCCCTTTAATATGCAAGCCAAAACAAACTTAATATATAACCATAAGAGTTTTTTTTTTTTTTAACATATTCGTGTAAGTTTTTTATATTATTGGTACGAAACCATACCTGGATGTTGGAACCTGAACTAACTTCCCATCTGAATTTACTGCGCCCATGTTCGTCATCTAGTTAAAAACAGAGAAAATAATGATATTTACACACTAATAATTTATTGATAAAGTGCACAATAAGTGTTTTCGGGTCAACCCAATTCGACCCGTTTAGACCAAAATGACCCGTTATCTGTCTCACGACCGTCATAAATCAGTAAAGCTAACAGATGTTAAATATTATTATTATTATTATTATTATTATTATTATTATTATTATTATTATTATTATTATTATTATTATTATTACCTGCTGCAAGTATTTTTCTAGCTCCTCTTTTCCGCCAGCTGGCATTATCATTCCAGGCACTTGGTAACCGGTTGGCCAATTTTGATTGGATAAATTTGTGCCACCTGGCACTGATTGCTGCCAGTTGCCAGAAAATTTAGGCAGTCCACCTGATTTAGCTGCAGCTGCCATAATTAAGGATTGCTGTTGTGCCAGCATGGCAAGCTGCTGCTGATGATGAAGAGAATATGATGTTGTATTACCCTGCTAACATATATAATACATTAATATGTTATTTCAAAACCGATACGATATGAACATTAAACTTACCTTCTCGAAAAGACTCATAATATCACTTTTAACATCCTTTTGACACGTTTCTGATGCATTATTTTGTGAAACCGGAATTGGATCTTTGAATAAATCTTGAATTTCAGATGTGGATTTGGATTTATTTACAGATTTCGGGTTGTGTGGTGTTTCTGTTGCTGATGTGTCACCAACAGCTGCAAGATGAAACTAATGTCAATGAGATTTATTTTGATTTTTTATAATAATTAACACTTCAAATATTGTTACAAAATTATATTATACATTGGAATGCTGCCCATAAATCATCTGCAGAAGTTGCTTTTGAGCCACTTTTAACAGGACTATCTTCCATTGTAAGCATATCGAAAAGATCGGTCGCCACCTCAACTTTAAGCGGGACCACGCCAGCAGCCTCCTTTGCATTGTCAGCAGATGAGACCGCTGACTCAGCTTTCCGTATCACCTGTTTTATGAATATTTAAATGTTTGACCTTTCATATAAAGGGGTTGAAAATTGAAATTTGGATTATGCGAACTTACGGGTTCGTATGCTTTTGGAGGCACAGGGAGGTTGACTTTTGTAGTAGAAATGTTGTGTTTTGTATTATGTGTCTGCCGTTTCGTTCTTTCATCCGATGTTGAGGACTCGTGTTTTTGTAGTTGTTTATTTTGTAGCAATTTTGAAGGTGAAATTGGCCTTTCATCTTTAGCAGCCCATCTTTTTTCTTCATACCTTAGAACAAAAGTAAAAAATATAATTAACCAATAGAGTAAATTGCGGTTTTCGTCCCTGTGGTTTGTCCAAATCTGTGGTTTTAGTCCAATAGTTTCAAATTTGCAATTTTAGTCCCTGTGGTTTAATTTCACCCGCAATTAAACACGAATTCATTAACCCCGTTAAGTCTGGTCGTTAAACCCATCATCGTACACTTCACGTGATGGGCAGGTTTGTCCTTTTTTCCCCAAATACACCCCAGCCCCTCATGTGAGGGGGGCTTGCGAATTACGGCCGGGGTTTATTTGGGGAGAGAAGGACAAAAATGCCCCTCACGTGAGGGGCACACTGATGGGTTTAATGACAAGATTTAACGGCGTCAATGAATTCGGGCTTAATTGCAAGTAAAATGAAACCACAGGGACGAAAATCGTAAATTTGAAACTATTGGACTAAAACCGCAGATTTAGACAAACCACAGAGACGAAAACTGAAAAACGCAGTTCACTCTAACCAATGCATACAAATGTTCTTGACAGAACAAAAAAGATGCATACTTTGCGCGAATGAAATTCTCGATGCTTAGTCTGTCATACTTTGATGGTAGTTCCGCTTCCCAATAACTATTTGATTTCACATTTCCCATTGCTGCATAAAACATGAATTTAAATTCACAAAACATAAACTTTAGTCGTCTTCAACTTATTCAGAAACTAACGAAACTAAATTCTCTTACACCGGATAAATGCAACCTGTTCAGGAAGCCATGTGTCAAGTGTAGCAGATCTCACCTGCATATTTATATGTTTTTATACAGTAATGTTTATAAAAGGTGAGAATATGAAAAATATTATTACCTTTGATATGTGAACTCCAAGGCTTCTGTGGATACCGGAACATTGCATGCATATAAAGATGCCGAGATTCACGCTAGCCCATCGAGGACCTCTGCGTGACGAAAAGGCCAGCATTATATTTAGAAGTTATCATGTATGTATAGCTTGATAATATTCGACATTTTAAATATGATATGTTATGAATGAAACACTTACTTTGCTTTGCAATCAGCACATTCTCTATTCTCTGGTAATTTAAGAAGGCCTTCCAGTATCTATAGACAAGTTTTGCAGATATATCAAATTATGATGAGACATAAAAGATTACAGGATGATTTTGGAAAAAAAATCATACGACCTGTACACAACAATCAGTTTCAGAAAGTTATACGAGTCTGTATAACATCTCGTATAACCGAATGAATATTTTCACCATACAATACGGGCCATATAGTGTCATATGACCGAATGCTTTGGGAAAAAATCATAAGACCCGGCCATATGACTTTTGACACAGCATAAAACAGTCACAATAGTCAGTTTCAGTAAAGTTATACGAGTCTGTATAACATCTCGTATAGCACCTTATACGGGCTTAAATGAATATTTTCACCATATCATATGGGCCACGGAAAAAAAAGTCATAGGACCCGTATGACTTCTGACACAACATAGAACAGTCACAAGTCACAACAGTCAGTTTCAGTAAAGTTATACGATTATGTATAACATCTTGTATAGTGTCATACAACTTTTATGATTTTGGGAAACAATCATACTACCATATGATTTGTCAGTAGTGTATGAATATGTCAATGGTGTGCGTATAGCTCCGCGCCTCCGCCCTAACAAAAAAGATAACTAGTGCAATTTAATAAGAGAGTGGCTATTTGTTGATCTTAAATAACGTTAATTGTGTGATCAAGTTGGCACGAAAGTTACGGGTCAAGATGTAAATAGTCTAAAGTATAGTTTAAAGTGTTTTATGTAGTATTTGTAAGTCAAGGGGTCTGGTATGTAATTTAGGCGGTTATTGGTAGTTATGGTTAATTAACCACCGTTGTTGGTTAAATAACCACCAGGTAGTTATACAACCGCTATACATGTTATATAAATTGGTGGGGGTGGGGAGGGGGGGGGGGGGATTTAGTTGTAAATTGTTTTTTTATCAATAAAATTTCATGTTTCAGGTTTCACCCGTTGTTTTTCTTCTTGTTATGTTTTTGGTTATTTCGTTGAATCTTGATCTTCTGGGTCCTAACTGTCCTATACTATTTTCATTGTGAAAATACACAATATTTTGCTTTTCAAATACAAAGTTTGGTCATGAACACTAGACTTTGATAACCAAACTGCTTGACAAAAATATTATGGTCTGTTATATGCATCTTCATCAACCAAGTTTACCTTATATTAACAAAACCAATATTCTAACAAACTAGAATATTATTCCTGACATATTTCTAGATGCATATATATCAAACTATAAAAAAATTGCAATTAATATAAACATATTTGAATATCATGCATGCAGAATATCTTCCAACTTATATTAATAAATGATCAAGCCACACATGTTTTAGGTAATCACATTGTATGAAATATATTATAACGATAATATTATTAATTAATAAATCATACTTTTCGGTGCCTTTCATTAAGCTCCTTGGATACCTTGGCCTTCTGGTTCATATTTGCCAATTGATTATTAACAGAAATTAGGATTAATTACAGGAGATGATGAAATAGATAGATCGGATTCAGGAATTTGGCGGTTCTGATTTCCCATTTTGTTTAGTTTTGGGTTACCATGGGAGTCTTTAATGGGCTCCATTTATATTAAAAATTATAACAAAATAATAAATAGTACTTTAGAAAAAAAAAGTTTATTGGAAACAGTATTATTCGATAATAATCCATATTCATTTTATCGTCACTGACAGTCCCAAATTTGAAAAAGTTGCCCCCCACCGGTCTTCTATTTAGAAGGACTTAACGGCTAATACTTTTTGTTTGAATTTCAAACTAACGTTTTAGGGCTTTTGATCGGAAGGAAGATAACGAATTGACTGTTGTAAAACTTAACTCGAAACGATGATCTAAACGGCTTGATTTTTGTTAATTGTAAGTTTAAATACTCGAATTGAAGCATTATTTCGTCGTTTTGGAGCACCGTTTCGAATTAAGTTTACATCAATTGGTTTGTATTCTCCTTCCGATCAACATGAGTTTGAAAATCGGAAAAAGTATAACGCCGTTAAGTCATTTTTAACGGGGACTATTGGGGCCAACTTTATTAAATTTGGAGTGACGATAAAATGAAAAGGGATTATGATCGGCCAATACCATGCAATAGGGATTATTAAAATCCAATAAATCAAATTTTTTTTTTGAATTATCTAAACATGATAAGTCTTCCAAAGAGATCTCTATGGGTGCAAATGAGCTGATTCGAGCCTAAGTCTCGAATAAAACTCGTTGACTTATCGAGTTTGAGCTTGAGTCTTGTATGTATGGGAGCTCGTTTAGTCCCGTCCCTTATCGAGCATTGTGTATTTATAAGTTTTACGACTTTTGGACTTCTATGTATTATATTTCACACAACATATAGCCGAGCTGTCGCTTGTTTAAGGCACTACACAAGCTTGAGTCGAGCTTAGGCTTATTTAAGGTTTTTACCAGAAATCATGTACTTTTTGATTATATACAGTCAACCCAGTTGAACATGAGTTCAACCTGGTAAGGTTCAAAAACCGGGTTTTAAAACATTGCATCTAGGCAACATTATTTCACAACTTAAAGTTCTTACAGTCAGAATTATTTGACTTTTGGTTACAATAATACTTTAGATTAATGATAAAAGTTAATGTTTAAATCTATTTAAATTATGAGTTGATTGTTTCCACCTATACTTGGTTGATAAGTAAATATGTTATCTAGGTGGTTTAATAATGACTTAAATTGACTATATTAGTATTCCGTGATGAATATTAGATGTTAGAAGTTAATTCAATAAATTTATTTTAGGAAGATTTACTTAGGACTCTTGGTCCATAAAATCCTAGACGGTAACCTAGTCTTTTCCTTGATGAATCGTAGCCGTCATTGTGAGTGAAATGTGCAACGTGCCACTCTATACTCGTACGACTTGCAACATGTCTCTCTTTAATTGGTTGCGACAAGTCATCAATTGCAACGTGTCTCTCTTTAATTGCTTCGTAAAACCTGAGGTGGAAAATCCAGATTTTCTTTTATTAATTGAACGTGTCATTGTGAATGAAAGGTGCAACATGCCACTCCATGATTGGCCAAGTTGCAACGTGTCATTCTTTCATTCGCCATGACAAGTCATCAATTGCTTGTAATAAATAAATTCCACGTGGCAAGCATTGTGAACGGGTGCTTTCGGTATAAAACTTGAAAGTGAGGTGCCAAAAGATGTAAGCGGGTTGAGTGTCGAACCACACATTGAGGCATAAATCAAAGAAAGATCAATGGAGATCCCATTCAACATAGGATGTTTGTTTTGGGTACGAGTTCATTTTACTCTCAGAGGCGGAGTAATATGTGCAATGATTCATCATTGTCAATCGTAAGTTCTATCTATACACGGTCCTAGATCCACTCTATTGATATTGTTTATAACTTAGATTGTTGTACTACCTACAGGATAATAAGAAAGTCAAATCTTTGGCAACAAACACAACTTTTGATGATTTGCAATTTGTCGAGAAAGAAGATGGTAAGATACAGGTGTGCTGGGCGCCCCTAAATTGAAACACCTTGATTGAATGTGTTTGTGGCCGTCAAACTACTCTTTGACCAAACCTTCGGCGCTTACTGAAGCTCACATCAACATATGAATCAACGATCAAGATAAACCATCGCTCAACTCGTGACACATCTCTCATCTGTTAAAACATTGACATTAACTGATTCGACATTGATGATCTTGATGTAGAATACAACATGGAATTTTGATGATGTTTGAGGTTGTAAAATTTATGGATTAAATATTGACATTAACTGATTCGACTTTGATGATCTTGATGTACGGATTAATACAACACAAAATTTTAATAGTGTTTGTAAAAGTTTTCATGGAATTGGAGTTGTAAATTAAATTTTACATTTACTTTTTTGATTTTGGATTTTTTGGTTATTAATATCCCCATCAAATATATATTTTACCAAAACTGATAAGATAAATAAATCGTTTGATTTGATTTGGTTTGGTGTGGTTTGTAGAGTTTTTTTTAATACGATAAAATAATAATAATTAAAATCGATCACATAACCAACTATGATGGAAATCAAATTCAATTTAATTGAGACGACAAAAGATAACAAAACTAATGAAGTGAACTTTTACTGTTTTTATCATTTTATTCTTTTTACCAATTTAAGAGTTATTTTCAAAACTACTGCCTTTTAAACAAGTTTAAGGACATACAACGACTGACTTTTTCATTAGTGACTTGTATATAACAAAATAACTTGATCGTTTTTCATTAAATATAAAAATATGTTACTTTTTAAGGTATTAACTCTTGTTATAATAATTATAATTCTCTTTTCATATACTACATCATTTCATATCACATTACATCATGACATATCATATCTTATCACTCTCGTATCATACTAGATTGTATCATGTCATTTGGGATCATATAGTATCATAGCTTATTGTATCATGTCATGGTATCATATCGTATCATATTAAAAATATCATTTTATAACATATATATCATGTCAAATGATACCACATCATAACATATTATACCATATCATACAATATTACATCATAACAAAATGAAGAATATTAAGCCATATTTCATAATAAAGTCTTCTATTGGAACACCTAACTCACAAATTACTCAGGGTACTCCATGTTGTCATATAGTCAACAAAGTTTCTCTTATTTATATTAAAAAATACTAGACGGGTACCCGTGTGATGCGACAAGAAACAATAATCATAGTAATCATATAACAATTGTAGATATTCAAGGTTCGTTTGAAACCTTGAAAACGTTTGAACCGATCATCACTTTTGGTAAGCCGGTTTCCGAATGTTCAAACCATAGCAAGCGGTTTGGTTTATGGTTTATACAGAAAATTGACCATATAAACGGGCCGGACGATAAACTTATTATTGAACTCAATGCGTGAAACCAAAACCATTAGTATCGATTCAATTTAAAGTTTCTACGGTTCGCTGTCGTGCCGTTTGGCGGGCACGGGGGTCGGGTTTTATCCGGTGAATCCCTCAATAGGTGGACCGCTACGGGATCCGTCCGTCCGGACTAGTGGCCGGCTCGGGCTACCTTTAGCCAATGGGGGCCGCGTACGGAGTACCCGGCGTTACTTAATTGGCCGTTCAAAAAAAAAAAGTAACCATTTCTTAAATTTCAAAAGTTGCTTAAAGTTGAGGGGACAATGTTGTAACTATTTCAAGACATATTTTTTTTCTTACATGCTATATAAGTTGTATCTTATGCATTAATAGTTATAAATTACTTAAAAATGAGGTGTCTTAATTTGCCCATGTCTCATATATTATATATAGTATAGATATAGATATAGATTATAAGTTTATGACAGGTTCTGGTGGAGATCTCATAAAAGAAGTAAGTCGAAGGCTTATAGCCTTGTATACGGGTGTGGTAGATATTTGTGGCACCTCAAATTATGGCATAAAAGTATGACCAATAGTTGGCACTTATTTATAAACTTATCATACTTTAAGGTTTTAAAGCGGAAGTCTTTTGGTTAAAATAAAATATTATATTTCAAAGGTCCGAAAATAAAATATCCGATACGGTTACCAAGGAGTTTAACTGACAAACCATAATTTACATCATTTATAATTTAATAACTTTATCTGAGCTGTCAGATTGTCTAAACGGTTATCCACCATCTCTGAACCTCTATCGATTACCTGTAAAACAGTTTTATAAAATACGGTAGAAACACATGCCGGTGAACATGCCGACTTTATAATATTTATGAAAACCTTTAGTTCATATTCAAAACAATCAGCGGCCAATCACATTATTAGTCCAACCCTCACAGCTTTATAGACGCCTTATAGATTGGCTCAATGAGACGGAACTTGGTACCACATGTGGTGGGGTATGCCTACCCTCTGCCCATAGATGTAAAGATCCAAACACAATTGTAACTAGCCTGAACGCCAACATATACTAAAGTTTTAGGGATATTTAATCCCATGTAAAATTTGGTTTATGGGTAAATGACTCGATTAACGAGTTTTATAGATATGAGTGTATTCATCCTTGTTTTGATCATCGCTATCAGCCTATCACTGATTTATGCTTGAAGTTACCTCGAACCTATAGTACGAGAATAACCTTTGATAAGTATCTAGATCAAAATAACTAGCTTTAGACCTTTAGTCTATTTTGCATTACCTTTACATTGATAATCATTTGTTTACATAAAACATTTAGACATTTAGTCCCTTTTTATTTATTCACCATTTATGTAGTATATTTCTTTTTCATGAAGAAAGACAAATGCTAGGTTTCATCTTCAAGAGGATTTGTTAAGCTGACTATACCTCCGACATGTAAAACTTTATGTTTCTAAAACTATAAAGAAACAATATTTTAACTATACAATTAACTCATGAAAAGCTATATTCAAATTCAGTTTTGATCAAGGTATGGACTATATCCCGACTAGGGTCTATGGCACTAATAAAATATTTGAACACCTTATGCGGGTATTAGGAATGAAATCCTAAGCTTCAAGCGGCGACATTCCTACTAGTTGGTGAAGATTTAAGAGAAAATAGCGTCGGAAGTTGCACGCACTTCGAGAAATAAACTCGTCGGATCGTCGGGAATCAGGCATGATTCCCAAGACTAATTGTGATGTGAGAATGAGTTTTGGGATGCACAAATGCAGAGCCCGATCCTCCTATTTAAAGGCAAAAATGTTGGGTTCCTCACGCATCGTGATGGAGGAGAAAACACTCTAAGATGGATCAATAAACCGCCTTTTTATTATTTTAATCCGTCGGGTATCGTGATGGACCAATCACCAGATCGCTGCATAGCGGGACGTAGACCAACTAGGCCTGCTTCGTTACCCTAGACCTGCCACGTGGCGCACGTAGCCTGTTAGATCGTGGCACGTGGTACAACGCGTGTCTGATGATCGTGGAGCCCATGTTGCGTATCGCGTTAACTGGGGTTTGGTTCATCTCGTAGTGTGGCACAATCTGTTTCTTGAGTTTCGTGAAACATTCATCGCGTGCCACGATGGATTACCTTATAATCCATTGCGTAGTTCGATGGGTCATGAATTTCAAAAATGTTCATATATCATATCATATCATATCATGTGAGTTCACAGGTTTTAATTTGAAACAAGTTCTTTAAATATGTAGATAAAGTAAACAATGTTTTATCACAAGTTAATTACTCTAGATATCATGATACAGTAGTGTAGGATCCCATGAATTCCAGGGTTCTTCGACTATGGGAGAAAGTGGTGATTATTCCCCGCGGGGACGGTTTTCCCAGCCGGAGCCCATCGTTTTAAGCTATTTCCCGACTATGTCATTCCTTACAATAAATTAAAAAAAAACCTATAAAATGTTTAGGAAAATGTGGATTTATTTGTACTTTGGTTCTCATAATAAATTAACCAAAACACACACACACACACTAAAAAACGTCTAGGAAAATGTGGATTTATGTACAGTTTCGGTGATACCCGACAAAGCTAGGGTTTAGATGGGTGAAATCGACGAAGATCCTTATGAGGTTAGTTGACTTCTCTGTACATATTTGATTTCTATTGCATCTGTGATTTATGTTCTTGATTTTAAATAAAGTTGGCTCTAATTTGATTATTAACGTTTGTGCGTTTATGAATACGTTCTAGCTAGTTCATGACGGTATAAAACTACAAGAAATTGGTGAAAATAAAGACGAGTACATTTGCTATATGTTAACCTTTTAAAACTATTTAAACCTGTAAATTCTTATCATTTTAGATCATTCTATCATAACTTATAAGTTATAACCCAAACTATGGAACACTCCTTTTTAATGCAGTTTTGATCATACAGTTTGAGAATCCGACCAACGATTTTCGCGTTTTTCTTGAACACAAGTTAGCACCTTGAACAAAAACGACCTATAATGGCATTTTATTCAGAAATCATCATTTTGAGTTCTTGAACAAAAAATGACCATTAATGATTATTTTTGAAGAATATGCCATTAATTAAAGGTCATATTTGTTTCAAGGTGCTTATTTATGTTTTGATAAAAAAAATTTGGGAAGAATAACAAGTTATCTTTATGTTGATCTCCTTTATAGCATTTGAGAAGACATGCTTCTTTTTTCCCGATTTTGATCTTTTTACCGTTGCAATTGAGAAATATGTCCTCAAATATTACATATGGGATCAGTATGTCGGAGACCGCACTATGAAGTCCCTCCTTGACCAATTTTTCAGCGGAGCTTGCTCATTGCTGCAAAGGAAAACCGAATCTGACACGGTAAGTTGATCTGCCTACCTAGCTAGAACTTGAATTTGATTATCATTTAGTCCCTTTTTTATGTAAATCAGTCATTTATATCCATACTTTCTACTTTATAATGCATTTAGACATATCAGCTTAATACTTGTTACATTTAAGAGTTATTCAATATACGCATCCCAATAGTCTTTCATTGTCTTCATTAAATGCATGCTGTCTCATGATGAACTGATTACATAGGGCAGTTTAGGGGATATGAGTTAATGTACAGCTTAAAGAAGCCGCTCAAATCGGTTAATTGATTGTTTACCATCAAGCATCATATATTTTGTGTGTTCTATTTTACATGATAAATTTGAAAGTTAAAGTGACTATTTTTACCTGTGTTTAAGTTAATGGTCAAGAAATAAGTCATTTTAAATGGGATGGTGCATTACTGACATGGATAAACAGAGTGGTGGTTAGTAACTTTGATACTTTGAGAGATGATAAACACCATGGCTGTCCTGTTACCATTGTTTCTGATAAAAATCGTATATTTTCAAGTAATTTATGGAAGCAGTTTATGGCTTTGCAAGGAGTTGATTTAATTGTGTCCACTGCTTTCAAGCCTCAAACAGACGGACAAACTGAGGTTGTCAACCGCTGTTTGGAAGGATATTTGAGGTGTGATGTTATGGAGGGACCACATACTTGGTTCAAATGGTTGCCTCTAGCCCAACGATGGTGTAACACTTCTTATCGTGCTTCAATTGCCATGACCCCGTACGACGCCTTATATGGGATAGTTCCACCAATTCATGTTCCTTATGTTGCTAAGGATAATACTAATCCAAAAGTGGATTTGTTTGTGAGAGATAGGGAGACTAGCTACAATTCAGGTTCTCAGATTTTTTCTTTTGAAAGCTCAAAATCGAATGAAGCAGCAGGCGGATAAAGACCGTTCTGAAAGAAAATTTGCAGTGGGATCTTGAGGCTGCAACCATCTTCCAATTTCCTTATCAAATTTGCAAATCTAACATGATAATTTATCATCTATGTACTTCACAAATTCTAATTCTTTTGACAACTTCAAGCTCTGTTGTAAACTTCTTGTTTATTCAAATTCCATCTCTTTCAAAAACTTCCAGTTTATTTAAATTACCAAATTTGAATTTCTTTGCTGGTTTCATTTCAAATCCATTTTCTACGTAGTTTAATTCTTTTTCCAAAAGATAGTTTGCCAATTAAACTCTCCTTACATTTTGAGCAGTATATTGATTTTCCCTCATAAGTCAAACAAACAAATGTACAAAGTAATATCCCACTTAGAAAGTGGGGTCTGAGAAGGGTGGGATGGGGCGAATTTTATCTCGATCACAGGATAGAGCGAGGCTGCTTTCAGTGAGACCTCGATATATGACCATAAATGGTTTTCTTGTGAATTTTGTATTTCATATCAAAATTAAAATTGATGGTAGCTTCTGGGAAACTGAAGTTTAATGATAAGATATAATGAAAAAGAACAAAAAAGGAGCCGGATATTCTGGTATCACACTTTTCATGTCATTAGACATAAAACTCACGCGAATAAGAAATATACGAAACGGTGTCGTTTAAGATCTCTTGTGCTGATTTGGCAAAAACAAATTACAATTGATGGTGTTATAACGGAAATCTAACCGAGTTGAAGACAACTCTAGCCCAATATATTTCCTATAAATTCCAAACGGTGAGATTTGGAAGTTCAATCACAAGCCAAAGCTCTTCGAACACAATTGAAGGACACTCAATTTAAGATACATGGCGCAGGGTAATGAAACATCTCTTTATCCTTTTGTGTACTTCTTTCAATGTTACAAATCGTGTTTAATTTCAGTTTTGATTTTGCAAATTGAAGTTGATGTTGCTATATGTGCTCGATTTTGATTTAGGTTCATTTAAATTGCTTGAGTTGTGCTATATATGATTCAATTCAGTTGATGCTTTTAAGATCGTTAATCGATTGATTGGATCTGCTTGCGATTAAAGTTTGTGATAAAGTTGTCCTATTTTGATTTCTGATGAACAGAATTGTTTAAGTTGCTATTTTTGGTTCGATTCGGTCATGGTTTTGCAATCAGTTTTCTACATTTCAATCAGTTCAGTAGATCTACTTCAGGTTGATGCTTGGTGATTGTGTAATTGATAATTTGTCTGCCGATTGATGATCTTTTTACTAGAATTGTAACTACTGTGATAACCATATTTATAAAATTATAAATCAGACAGCATGTGTAACTAAATTTCCAGATCCAAAAAGATTAATGATAGTAGACACAATTAGCATTATTTCATTTGATTTTACATTAATATATGATTTTCGTTCAGCAATCGAAATTAGTTTATCATAAATCAGCACGATCTTTGAATCCACTTTAGCACAATCGAGGTATTTGGTATGTTAACAAAGATTATAAAGATTATGTGCCTATTTGTATAAATGCCTTCTCTTTTTATAACATTTAGGTATGATTAGGTATGATGATTAGATTCTTTTAATACTGTTTTTCCTAGTTCATAAAAGTTGTATGAAGTTTATATTATTTCAAGCATCTTAATAATTGAAATAGTTTTCAAAAAATATAAAATAAACCATGCTTATAGTTCTTTAAATTTTTAACCGAATTGAATTTGG
Source organism: Bidens hawaiensis (assembly GCF_021521415.1). Lineage (NCBI taxonomy): Eukaryota > Viridiplantae > Streptophyta > Magnoliopsida > Asterales > Asteraceae > Bidens > Bidens hawaiensis. The sequence goes on along the minus strand of NW_027504847.1, from coordinate 2,142,830 downwards.
TTGCACAAACAACAGGAAACGGGACTCTATTTACAGATGAGGAATTGGCTGCCTTTGCTGAGAAAATCTTGGTGAGAGCGCCGCATTATGTTGAAATAGCATGTGGGTGCACAAACAAAAGGTTGGGGGACTCGTTAGTCATCCTCAGAATCAGTGACGATGGCACCATCCGCTCTACTTGCCATTGCACTCTAGACTGCAAAGAAGGCATGATCAAACTCTCACACAACCACTTACTGTTATTATATCTTTTGTTATAAAATCTTATATATGGTACTTTTGGTTGTAATAGTGTTTAGCAGTGCAAAACTTGTGAAACACGCATCGGGTTGTATGAATGTGCCAAATTGGAGGACCAAGATTTGGGTTCTTAACTCCAACCTCAAGAAGATAAAATTAGCACAAACATGTTTACTGAGGTACTATAAAGGAGATGAATATGTTAGACCACGCAACAAAGTCTCACATGGAGACGAGTTCTTGAGTTGTACCGCGTGTCACAAGGTGCGTCGCTTTGAACTTAAGACAAAGGACGTGTGCAAGTCCTATCACTTTGCAGCTGCAAGGGAAAACCGAACTTGCAGTGACATGAGTTGCGGCAGGTAACTTTATCTATCTATCTATCTATCTAAGAGCTAATTTTTAATAAGTTGATTTGTTATCATTCATAAAACCTTTTTGATGAAGGTGGACATGCGAAGACCTCGGGCAGAGGAGTTCAAGACCACACAGCGGATGCCCAAAGAGTAGCAATTGCAAAGGTTGCAAGTATTGTGTGTGTTTTGGATGTGACATGTGCAGGTTCGTGGATTGTGAATGCCAAGCGTGTGCTGATTTTTATGCAAACACACTTACTTAACCAGCCATCTGTTCTTTTTATGCATTGGGTTTAACTATTTAAACATATTGGATAAACAATTAATGTTTTTAAATTTTGTGTTGCTAAAGAACTGCATACTGTGTATTTCTTTAGGTTATGCTTCACCACATTTCACCACAAAATCAATGGATATCCACTGACACTGAATTTGAAGGCCTTGGGATTGATTAATCAAACAATTAAAATGTAAATAACAATGATTAAACAAGAACAAATTGTATTATTGATTTGTAATTGAAACAGATGGATATACAACGGTGGTACCTCCGGCGGTTACATTTTACCGTCGCGATGGTTTGTAAATACGACACAACCCTCGTGTATATTCTAACTAATTACAACAATATACACCAACTATTAACTAATTACACTTTGCACCTTAAATTTCTTAACTGAACTTTTTAAAAAGTTTATCTATTCTGTAATAAACTAACGAAATATTTAACGAAACTTTAACGAGATCAATGATTAACCAAGAATCACCCCCTTAATCTCGATCTTCAACGCGGCTTGCTTTGCCTTCATGGTAATGTAGTTAAATTATGTATGAGATGAGCCTCCAGATCTTTCTCATTTTCTTTGTTTTTTCACTTTGGGCAATCATATGCAAAGTGACTATATTCATTAAATTCATAATTACACTTGAGATCACTTTTGTCTTTGTTTCCGTGACTTGCATTTCCGTGTCCTCTTTCTTCTTTGAAAGGTTCTCTTCCTTGCTCTTTGTCTTGGCTTCTATGCCCTTTTCCACGACGCCAATTCGTAGGATGATTACTAGCCATCAGGAGCTTTCTTTCGTGATCGTCTTCTTGTTTGTCTTGACTTTTAAGGCGTTATTCAAAGGCTATTATTCTTCCCACTGCTTCTTCAAATGACATTTTGTCAATTTCCAAATATTGCTTGATAATTGGTAGAAATTTCTTTGGAATTGAATTGAGCAATTTCCTTATAAGTATCTTATCCTTGAGATTGGAATCAAAACTTTTAAAATTTGGCTCTTATGCTTCTCAATTTTCCAGAGAAATCACTCACGGTTTTCATTTTCATTCATTTTTAGTGTTTATAAGTCGCTCCTTAATGTTTGTAGACGTGCCTTCTGTAAGGCCCCGTTACCGGTAACCCTACTTTGGTGTTGGATTTACTCATAAACACAGCTCTAAATATCAGAGTTAATTAAAACATTTACGCGGAATGTAAAACTTTCATAAAACATTACATAATTCATAATTTGTCTCAAAACATTCATTGTCTTTCCCATTAAAGCATTAAAGTTAAAACATCATAGGTCTTCAGATGCCAGATTCTTGTTCAGTGCCATGTGTCTTCTCAAGCGAGCTGCCTCATCCTACTCACCTGCGTGCATACTAAAAGTCAGCTACGCTGAGTGAGTTCTAGATAATCATATAATCATACCATTCACATAACATTATATTCTTTCATTCATACTTTTATACTTTCATACTTTCTTACATTCATACTTTCTTACTTTCATACTTTCTTACTTTCTTTTGTATTAACTTACTTTCATATCTTATGTTATAAAGAGCATTACGCCCTACATTCCTCGAGTATTATTAGGGCTCGGTACCCTCTTTCCTCGAGTATTATTAGGGCTCGGTACCCTCTTTCCTCGAGTATTATTAGGGCTCGGTACCCTCTTTCCTCGAGTATTATTAGGGCTCGGTACCCTCTTTCCTCGAGTATTATTAGGGCTCGGTACCCTTCTTCCTCGAATATTAGTAGGGTTCGGTTCCCTAGTTCTCGAATATTAGTAGGGTTTGATTCCCTCTTCGTTACCATACAACCATACATCATACCTCGAGTATTATTAGGGCTCGGTACCCTTTTCGTAACCATACAACCATACATTATCATTTCTTTCTTCTATTATCTCTATCATGTTCATACACATAAACATACATAACATACTTACCTTATACATAGCGTTACAACCTGACAGTACGTGCAATATCCGAAGATCGTTCACGTTCCATCAAGCAATCATTCATGCTTTCATATTATTCACACAAGGCATACACTTATCTCTTAGGATAAGCGTATTAACAAACATATCGAGTATGCACACAGCCCCGAGAACATAACACATAAATGGGGCTAGAAACTCACCTGGATCCTGTTACGCTCGCCGTTGATCGTAATTCCTTTCTTTAACTGGGCTCGGCTAACTGTATAATATTTACACATATCAATTAACTACTACTACTCGTTTTGTATTTCTATCTATATATGACCCACAACGAACGGGGGTCCGGGGGCAGCGCCCCTGGCAGCGGGGTTCTAGGGGCGGCAGCCCCTAGCGGGGTCCAAGGGGCAGAGCCCCTGGCTGGGGTTAAGCTGCCAGGTCAGCTTGGAAAAATTTTATTTTCGATAACTGCCTTAACACATTTTCCATTAGGTTTTTAATTTATTTTCTAAACGAACTTCACTTCAGGCGAAGTTAAACCTCGGGCGAACTTGGCTTCAGGCGAAGTTAAACCTTAGGCGAACTTGGCTTCAGGCGAAGTTAAACCTTAGGCGAACTTGGCCGTAGGCGAAGTTACCCTTAGGCGAACTTGGCTTCAGGCGAAGTTAAACCTTAGGCGAAGTTACGCTTGAAGGCGAAGTTACGCTTGAAGGCGAAGTTCATCAGGCGAACTTAATCTTGCAGGCGAAGTTATCGCGCTGCAGATCTGTTTGCCCATAAATCCTTCGTTTTTTAGCCAAATAACTCGATTTTGGTACCCACGGAATCGTATGATCGGCGCCTACAAATCCCAACCATCAAATCGGCCTAAAATCGACGTTTTAGGGGTCCGATTTGGGCAGTTTGGGTTTCGGGTCCGGTTAACCCATCCAATCCTAACCATTTTCAGTAATATTAGCTTTGGAGGATTTGTTCTTACCTTACCAACTCAGATCTATCAACAAAATCTCGGGTCTCGGCTTCGAATCTTGATCGGTTAGAATGTGTGTGTTTTGAGTGTGTGAAGAAAGAAGGTGGAAATGAAAGATTGGGTTTGGGATGGGATATTTATATCCCTCTAAGCCCACGGACTCGAGGCCCATTCTCATTTAACCCATCTTACGCAATCTAAGCCCAACTCCCTCCTTACTCGACATTAAATAATTAACAACGTGAAATCACTAAACATAACTTTCTTTATTTATAATTAAAATTTTAGGATGTTACACCTTCTGAACTAGAACCACTCCTACGTGCCGAACTTAATGCGTCCCACACTTCTTTTGTTGTCAAGTGTTGTGCCACTTGCATCAAAATATCTTCAGGCAATGTTTGTAGGATCATTGCCTTGGTCGTATATGCTTTCTTCTCATCAACTTCTTCTTCTGAGCAACTGCTTCCCAAAGACCATAAACCTTTAACACTGTCTCCACCAATAATGCCCATGTCGTATAGTTTGACTCAATTAATTTTGGACATTGAAGAGATATATATCCTTGCTCACGAAGTTTTGTTGATCTACTTGACGAATCTTCTTTGCTAGACATCTTATCTTATAATACTTGATTGAACCACATAAGTTTAAGGTTTTTGTTCTTACCACACATGATTTATCTGCCACTCAGGACTTAGTTGCCACACATGGGTCTTTGTTTGCCACACATATCTTTTTGCCACAAAGGTCTTAGTTTTCCACACGGGTGTTAGATGCCACACAGGTCTTACCTGGTTTCAGTGACCTGCTTGTAAGGTTCCGATCGAAACAAGAAGGTGAAACAATTATTTTTTTGGCTTCGTGACTTGTCCTTGGAATTTGTGGGTTTTTTTAAACCAAGAGTCCAATTAATCTTCAAAGATTGTGGAAGATTTGTGTACACCAACAAGACAAGAAGAGCAGAAGGTGATTAAAGTCAACGGTATTTTGTTTCGCTGTGGTCACAGGTTACGAGAAGGGAAAATTAATATTACTTTTAAGGTATTTAAAAGTTTTTTTCCAAACCAAAAGATAACAAGTCTATTATGACTCCATTCAAGAAAATTGAGGCGAGCCCGCTGTTGAATTAAAGACGAACAAGAAGAAAGATGGGAGACGGACCAAGTAATCAAGTCGGTTTTCCCAAAGAACTGAGTTCCTTCTTGATTCAATGTTTGATTCTTGCGTCCGTCAGTTACACAATTTACACAATTTGGATGATAAAAATCAAAGCAATCATCAAGGTTGAAGGGTTGTTGGAGGCTATTGAACCAAGAATGGAAATGATGGTCGATTGAAGATAGACGGGTTGACGATTGTGTATCTTTATTAGGCCATGGAGGAGGCTTTGGTGATGCAAGTGGCTCACCTTTCCACTGCTAAAGAGTTTTGGCATGCACGACTCGTTTCGTTGGTGGCGCAATTACTCCCGAGACACGATGGAAATTAGTAATTCTTAGTTGTTGTTGTTGTCTATTACACCCGCTATATGTGGGTTCCACGATAAAGACGAAAGACCAAGTTGCGGGCTTACTCATGGATATCGTGAAAAGGGTGGAAAACAGGCAAAAAACTTGAAACCATACGAACCGACAACATAGGTGAGTTTACATCCCATGTGTTGTAAGATTACTTGTCAAGTATAGGTGTGGCATATTAGTTACGGCCCGGACACCCCACATCAAAACGGAGTGGTTGAAAGAAGAAACCAAACCATACTTGGTATGACTCGAAGTTTGTTAAAGGCGATGTCACTATCACAAGATCTATGGGGAGATGCGGCTCATCACTCGGTTTATTTACTAAACCGGTCACCAATAAAATCCTTGAAGGATTCAACTCCGTAGGAGTGTGTTAAAGGAAGAAAACCGAACCTTTCACATGTTAAAGTGTAACATCTCAGATTTTTCGTATTTGAATTCGTATTAGTTCACCCACTCGGGAATATATTTCGAATATTTCATATTAATAAAAACTTGTATTTATAATATTTCGTATTATATTTCGAATATTTCGTTTGACAAGTTTTATATTTTAATAACCTTTAAACTTGTCAAACAATGCTTATAAATCTTTAAAATTGCTTAAAATGGCTAAAAATGCATTTTTGAAACTTTAGGGACTAAAATAACAAAATGGAAATTAGCTGGCCACCCTCCCACGTCGCGTCGCACGAGGAGGAAGACTATTCCTCGCGTGTACGGGCAAGGTCTTTGTAACAGTTTGATTTATTTTTTGTTTCGTTAAATCGTTTTATTTGCTAAATCCTTCCTTAATCGGTCCTAAATCACGAAAATTAAGCCCCAAGTTATGTCCCTTGATATTATAATATGTCCACATTCATTTTTCCTTTCTACAAGAATAAATTTATGTGTTTATTGAACCGATTTTGTCTTAATTATGTTATTCGTTTTCCTTAATCGAGTAATTACTAAAACAACTAACATAACTTTTGTGTATTTAACTGTCACACCCCGGCTTAAGGCCTAGGCGTATGACCAATAGTTGGTATCAGTTTTGTAAATATATCAGAGTTGTGGTTTATTTTAGCGGAAGACTTTGGTTATCATAAAATATTAATTTATTTGAAACTTTGCTCGGATAATAAATACCCGAGTGTTTGATTTATAAATCATGTTTAAATCTTGTTTATAATATTTTAATAATTTAAAACTGAGCCATCTCTACCTTGCGAGCGTCTATCTTCATGAATGACTATATTCCTTGATACCTGTGCTAATCTGTTCCCTGAAATGTGGGAAAAAATACGTTTGCTATATGCTGGTGAACACGTATGACTCTATAAAATATTTGAATGACAATTACAATACAAACATAGTTTTCTTAACAATCTCAGCGAAAGTATTTCTACTTCCGGTATATGTACCACTGCCCTACACACATAATCGTATTCTCCAAGCCACACGACCTTGAACAGAGAACTAATCATGACCGTTTAGCCCGTGGCTACCTAGCCTTTGATTGATTGATTGATTGGGCTTAACAGTTATGTATGGATCCAGACACATGCGTATTCGGTCTGAGTTGATTTTATTTTCTACTTTGTATTATAACGTTTTAGAAATCACATGATCTCATGTAGACATTGATTGACTCGTTACGACAAACACCCGTTCATCTTTATCTAGTATAAATATGTTTGACTGATTGAAAAGGTTAACATATTCACCTGTGATTGTCTTTTTTGAATGATACGGTGATCTCGCTTGAAACCTTAACTGTGAATGATTGATTGATTAATGATTGACCTATAAAATAGGTTTATATAAATACCCGGATCGTTTCTTGATTCGGCTAGAGACCTTTAGTCTGGTTTTAAATAGCTTTAAACTTTGATTGATCATTTGTTTGAATGAAATATTTAGACTTGTAGTCTTTCTGTTTATTTAATAATCATATGCTGAGTTTCTTCTTCATGAAGAAACATCTATAATCTGTTTCTTCTCCAATAAGAAACATTCATTGACTGCTAGCTTTGAATGTAAAATCTTATGTTTCTTACTTATAAAGAAACAATATTTTAACTATATTCCATGTATATAAAATGCTATGTTTCTTATATATTAAGAAACTATATTTTGACTATATCCTTATGAATGAAAAATATGTGTTTCTTAATTGTAAAGAAACAATACTATAATCCTTTGTATGTTTAAAGCTTATGTAAACATAATTATGATCAAGGTTTGAGTTATACCTCTGACTACGGTCTAAGCCATATAATATAATAATGAAATAATGACTTAGGCAGAAACCCTACCTTACACGGGTATTCGAAGTTCTATTACTAAGATTGGTCGAGCAGCACTTCCACTCTCTATCGCGTTCTAGAGCTTAAAATGTCGGAACCTCAGAGCTTGGTACACACTACGATGCTCGGCACGCAAAATGAGGCGACATATGGTGGTCGTCGTGTCATGCACGTAATTCGAGATAGAATGTCAGGTTATTTTTAAGTGGCACGCACTTCGAGGCACTGTCGGTATATGGCACGGATTACTAGGTGACAATTATCTGGTCTATCGGAAACCGAGGTAGTGAGAGAAAATATTCTAGATAGAGAAATATTTGGTGTGTGGAATGAATGTGTCGTGAGCCCCCCTTTTATAGTTGATTTTGGTCCCATCGCGATACGCGATGGGTCCTCATCCTTAGCCGTCGCGTATCGTGGCGTCGTATATTTACGCCGCCGTACCTTGTGTTGACACGTGTCCGCTGACTCATCAAGGTCCATCGCGATACGCGATGACCTTTGTTCTGGGCTCATCGCGTAGCGCGATGGCTTCCTGAAGTCAATTTTTCCATTTTGATCCCTTGTCTTATGTAACTTGTCACATCTTGGTTTTACTTTCATATTCCAAAAACAATAAGGCGGCTCTCAAGCGGCTCGCGTGCGAAGTGCGCCATCAAAGCGCCACATTGTGTCCAACGCCCCTCGGCGAGCGTGCAAAGTGCGCCATCAAAGCGCCACATTGTGTCCAACGCCCCTCGCCATCGGCCGAGGATCACTGGTGCATGCTAGGCATAAAAGAATATTACTATGGAAAATCTCTTCCTTATAAAGAGCTTCCATTTCTTTACCACTTTCCATGTGGGATGGGTTTTGATTTCCTTATTTATACCCAAATGGAAGGCTTTAATTTTCTTTCATCTTTCCATGTGGGATGAAATTTTCTTATTCCATATTCTTAACATGGGATGACTTTCTTTATGGAATGTATTTTATTTCCTTATAAAATATTTTTATTTTCTTTATTTAAATTTTTCTCATTACTTATTTTTGAGAATAATTTTGATCCTTCAACTTTACTAAGTTGTCATATTTGGATCGAAATTTTGGGGATGTTACATTAACCCTAAGACATTCTCCAAGCCTAAAACACTTTTCCTCAGCCACCCATATCAATAAACCCACAAAATACTTCTCTCCTTTCATCATCTTCTTCGAGAATTAATCAAGTTCGTCTTGCTATGTTGACTCTTAAGTTCAAGAACTCTTTTACCGCAAATTTCTTCTATTTCTAATAACTTTTCGGGTAAGTTATCTTCTGTAAATTCGTTCACTTTAATTCAGTAATTAACAACCCTTAATAAATTTCTAGGATTGAGGGTATTTAACGGGTCAATTGGACTCCGAATCATTAAGGGCAAATTAGTCAACAAAGTTGACTAATCAATTTCTATCACTTTTGGTCGGAATTAACTTTTGGTCTAGAAGACTTTTTGATTCACCATAAAATTTTGAGTGTACTGGACAAACCCAACTCCGGAATCGAAGTTCAGATTTTGAAAAGTACCAGCTCGCTTATTTACTGAAAACCTTATAACTTGAGTTATATACATCCGTTTGGATTGATTCATGCGACTATATTTTCTGTTTTTACTCTATTTTTATTTTGTATAAGTCTCATGTATGTTTGGAAAAGAATACTCACCTCGATAACCTTGCTCATTTTTTTATCTCTCAGTTTACTCTCTTAATCGTCAAGGTGAGTAATCACTCCCCTATTTTACCGTTTTCAAATACTTTTGGGGACCTTATGTTTATCTATTCTTATTTTTTATATTACATATTATTCATACTAGAAATTCATGATTATTGTGTTTTTGATCAATTAAATGTTTATTTGCTAATTGCTTACTTGCTTATCTGTTTAATTCTAGCCTTTGGAGAGGTCCATCATTGATACTAGCACGTTTTGATTCCAGCATGTCGTCTTAGTAGCCAAAGCCCGATTCACTAGGAAATGGCCAAACGACACCAATTACTTGCTTTCATTTAATTGTTGATATTCACAATTTTGGTTTGCAGTTTTTATCTTATATTGTATTTAGTGTAAAAAACTGGTGATTTTCTCACTCAACATATTGTTTATAAAATATATCAATTTTTTCGCAGGTTATACTTTGGTTTGAAGCTAAGGTGAAGAAACATTTAGAGATGCCTTAAGATTAAATAAACACAAGACTACTTGGAGTTTTTTACCAAAATAGGTGGAGGGGAAAAACTATTTACCAATATAGGTGACTTTAATTAAACTATTTATCAAAATAGGTTTTTTTTTATCAAGACCCACTTTAATAAGTTTTTATATTACTTTTTTATATATTAAGTTGTATATGCATATGCATGTCTATTATATCTTTGTATGAATCCATCTATATTTTAATAATTGCTTTTAGCAAAGCCAAATTATCAAAGTCTGCAACTCCATTTCCGTCACCATCTCCATCAGGCTTCCTGCCGGCCACCAATCCCACCATCATCATGCATCACTTGCATCGCTATCACTCGTGAGATGGTTATATTTCAGATCGTCGCAAAGTTGAAGAGATAGAGACGATAGATGTGGTGCAGGTCGAGTTACAGGTTTAGATCTTGGTTTTCCGGTGTTTTTGGCCTGTGTCGGATTTTACGTTTTTCGGCGAACAAAGAGGGGCGACGGCGGTTTGGTGGTTGTGAAACCCGCCTCCCCGAACAGAGGAAGACAATAGCATGGGTTTGTCTTCATCTTTGAATCTGTTCATGCCATATGAAATGGTGGTCGGCGAGGGGCTGTAGCCGGACATGTTGGCGGCAGTGAGGGTTATAGTTGGAGATGGTGGGGAAGAAAGAATGTACACATGTTCTTTTAGTTTAATAATTAAAATCAAATTAAAAAAACCTATTTTGGTAAATAGTTTTAAAATAACCTATATTGGTAAATAGTTTTTCCCCATAACCTATTTTGGTAAAACACTCAGACTACTTGTGTTGATTTGAGATTAAATTATAATTTGCTTTGAACTTGTGTACATGTATGAAATTTTCAATTTAATAAATAATTAATTAGATATTGCTGTGTTAACATTGCATGATAGTACCTTGTGAGCTGTGAAACACGGTTCGCACCCCGGCAATCCGTCGTAGGTTGGGGTGTGACATAAAGTGTTCGGATGCACGGGGTATGTAAAAGTCCTTCATACCGGTAAAAAGAAATTGGACGAACCAAGCATAGTGATGAGTCACTTAGGTACTCAATCGGGAACAAAAGCTTGCCATATGTTTGATCCGATAAAAAACTACTCGTTACTCGAGATGCCAAGTTTGACGAGTGTAAAAGGTACGCGTTAGCTGATTTTCACAAACAAGAGGTTGAAAAGGTCCAGAATGGACCGGGTTTATTTTCGGGTATGATATTGAACCCGAACCGGAGCAAGTAACAACCGGGTTTGACCCGGGTTCGTAGACCGACATGATACCGGCAAGTTAGTTCGAATCAGAGATAGAAGTGAGTCATAAAGTTCAGAAGGTGGAAGCCTACTTGTAAGCTCAACTAGGTCCGACACCGGTCTATATGAAGAACCATTACAAGTTACCCAACCGCGTTGAACTACTTGAAACACGGTTTTACCCAAGAAATTTAGCAATTTTCTTGTTGAATGTATACCGACACCTGCTGAGCAAGACCTGACAACCGACGAGCTAAATATCCTATTGCTATTCAATGACGAACCGGTAAATTTCTTGGAAGCGAATATTGAAAAACATTGGAAAAAGGCTATGGCAGTCGAGATCGATTCGATTGAAAGAAACAAGACATGTCGGTTAGTCAAAGCACCACCCATAGTAAAACCGATAGGTTTAAAGTGGGTATATAAATTCAAAACATATGAAGTGATGTATGGGTGAAAGTATTGGAAAACGGGAAAATAACTATGAGTTTACTTGCACTTTCCACTGATTCCTGTGGAGACGACCTTTCTTACCCGTACTAGTTATCAGTATTTAAGCTTATATATACTTGTTTTTTATTAGAGCACTACATCTACATTATGAAGCCAGGAATATAACCAAGTACAAGGCTCGACTTGTAGCTAGGGGTATGTCCAGAAATATGAGATCGATTTCGAAGAAGTGTCCGCACCAGTGGCGAGAATCAAAACAATTCGATTATTAATCGCTTTAGCAACAAATCGAGGTTACTTTGATGTAAAATCCGCATTTTATCATGGTGATTTAAAAGAAGAGGTGTACGTATTTCAACCGGACTCGTTAATAAGGGTCAAGAGAGAAAAGTTTACAAGTTGGCTAACGCGTTGTACGGTCTACGCTAAGCACCAAGGGCGTGGAACACTAGACTAGACGGGTCGTTAATGGAACTCAGTTTCACTCGATGTAAACAAGAACAAGTGGTTTACAAAGGCGTTCCGATAAAAGGCTACTAATCGTGGGAGTTTACGTGGGAGTTTAGATGTTATCTTTAAAAAAAAAGTTATTGTAGAAAATCGAGTCGAGTACTGTAGCGAATCGAGTCGAGTTACTGTAGCAAATAGAGTCGAGTACTGAAGCAAAAACATTGTAGCATTCGGGGGTACTGTTCACCCGGAAAAAATAAAATTAAGCACTCTTGGAAATAAAACTTTTTTTACTTTCTCTCTATAATCTTCATCTTTTTCTCTCCTTTGTATTTGCAAAACTAAGATCCGAGATTCGAGTTTTGTTGTGATTCCCACTAACTAACAACACAGATTGATCAGAGTAAAGTTGTGAGATCCATTTTGAGGACCTATAGTAGATCTGATCGAAAGCCCGCGGTATTTAACTCATACAAGACCCGATTTGAGTTACTCAGTTGGTTATGCAAGTCGGTTCATGCAATCACCAACTCAAGATCATGCTCAAGCGGTTAAATATATTCTCTGATATCTAATAGGTTCACTTGACTTTGGTATCACTTACTCCATGCGGAAACAGTTCATTGCACGGGTATAGTGATAGTAGTCATGCAATGGATATGGATGATGGCCGGACTACAAAGTGTTTGATTGTCTACTATGATACATGACCGATATCATGGGTTTCTCAGAAACAAGGAATGCGTGTTATCATCATGTGAGGTTGAATTTTTGGTAGCCACATCGGCTACATGTCAAGCCTTATGGCTTCGGGGTTTGTTGTCAGGAGAAAATGAGGAAATTATGACATTGATCGTGGATAATTCATCGGCTATTGCCTTGATGAAGAACCCGGTTTTTCATGGAAGACATAAACACATCAACACATGGTACCGATTCATTCGGGATTGCATTGAAATAGAACAAATTTAGGTGGAGCATGTTAGTGGAGATTTACAAAGAACAAATATCCTTTCAAAAGCGCTACCACTGTTGAAGTTTAACAAGATGTGAAGCTTCATCGGTGTTACAAGATTTGGGGGTGATTGTTAGTGTAATCTTGCGTAAGTGCGGGGACCTAGTGCTCGTAGTTACAAACTTAGAGGGTTTTTTAGTTACTTTTTCTCCTATTTTTGACTAATAAGTAATTGTATGGTTATAAAGAGGGCTATTTGTAATCAAGTAATCACAACATTAACAATCAATACAATTGAAGTTTAGATTTGAAATCTTATTATCTTCACAAACATCATATACATATCTAATTATTAGTAGTTTGTTAAGATACCAAATTAATTAACTCATTTATAAATTAAGTTAATTATTAGTAGTTTAAGATACCACGTGCCGTTTGGCGGGCATGGGGTCGGGTTTTATCGGGGAATACCTCAATATGTGGACCGCTAGGGGCTCCGTCTGTCCAAAATCGTGGCCGCCGGGCTACCTTTAGCCAATGGGGGCGCGTACGGAGTACCCGACGCTACTTAGTTGATTGTTAATAAAATTAACTTATTTATAAATATACATTCATAGAAGTACGTGAAGCATAAGATCCGCAACCATTGAGATTACCAAGAATAGCAGAGTGGAAACTTTTATAAGGCTTAATACCCTAAAAAGCCACTACATCAATAAACTAATGGATCTTTGTTTATAAAAGTCATTGACCGCATCTAAGAAGAACATACAATATAATGAAAATAAATAATACCATGTTATATTATTTTTCATTTTAATAGTTATTTTGAAAACGACTTGCGTTTTAAACAAGTTTAATGACATATAATAATTGGGGTTTTTTGTTAGTGACTAATATATAGAAAAATAGGTTATCATTTTTTTTGTAAAAATAGAGAAAATATGTTATTTTTTAAGGTACTAACTCTTATTATATAATTCTCTTATCATATCATATCATACGTTAACATATCATGTTAAGCTAAAAGTAGCATACCATATTATATCATATCATATCATATCATAGTGTTGTGTGTCATATCATGTCGCATCATTTCATATTATGTCGTATCATATCATATCGTATCGTATCATATACAAAAACATGTTATAACATATTATATCAAATGATAACACATCATATCATATCGTATTATCCCACATCAAATGCATTTTAATTGTTCGTATTTTGGTTCTAGCGTAGTGGGAAGGACCTATGACAGAAGGACCTATGACACAAAACATTTACCATTTGATGTAGAATTTACTTCCACAACAACAATATAATCAATTAAAATGAGAATTAAAATAAGGTTATTTGCTAAATATAGTAGTAAAGTAATTTGTTTTCTATATTTGCTCTTAATTTACCGTTAGTTGCTAAAATCTTAAAACAAAATGAAAAGTTTGTTGCCTTAGGTTTCCCACAACAAACATAAAAACAAGCACACGATGTCGGGAAGTAAATGGCGATATAGTTTGAGGTTACATGAGGAATCAATGATGGTGCCAACGTTTTACATAGTAACATAATACTCCAAAACTCAAACAAGATTTTATGGAACTACAGAGAATTATGCTCAATAAGACCAATATTCAAACGACATTGTATTGTCAACGAAGATGAACGATGAGACTGGTTTTATAGTTTGTAAAATACTCGTCCAACGAATGTTTAGTGTCCTAATTAAATGTACCATTAACAATATTAATCATAACAAATGATAACACGGTTGCATTTAGCGCCAATGGAAGTTTTTATGCACTAGCTTCGTCGTTATGTCCCTATTCTCAGTCCACAGACATAAGAGAAATCCTGACATTGTTGAAGAAAAGGATTTCAAGGCTTTTAAGATTAGAAAGAAAAACTTTGTACTTCATATGAAGTTAAATGACTTTTGAATGTTATATTGATGAAAATTATCAAACATACCACTAATTATCATATAGTAAAAACTTGTTACATAAATCATACGTTGAATTTATTATTTATTTTACCTTCCAATTATTTTTTTTCTAAAAAACAAGTTATTTACACCTTCACATACGACAAACATTTACATGATTTGTGTGTGATATGAAAAAAGAAAAATGAAAATTATGAGAGAAAATAAAAAGTAAAAATAAAAAGAAGAAAAACTTGCTATATATACCCATTACCTTCTTCTTCTAAGTCCCCACTCCTCACCACAACCAAATTTTAGTGTTTAGATTGGCCTCACAACCTACTAATATAAGCCATGAAAGTGAGTGGGATATTAGTCCCTTTCAAGATCCCATGGCGATCGATTATCATTCTCTTGTTGTTGGAATAGGTGGTCTCGGAAATGTTATGCACAAGGTAAAATGATAATTCTTTTTTTCTTTGCATAATTATTCATTTCTAGGGTTCATGTTTTTGGTTTGTTTTGCCCAAATTTCATTAGTACCGTATATTCTTTGGCATAACCGCCTAGGGTTTACAGTAACAAACCAAAAACAGGGTCTCATGCATACTTGATCAAACAAACATACGCCATATGAGTTGTTTAATGCACATATATTGCCTTCACCTTGATTGTTAATGAAACTATGAAAACAGCTCGTGTTTAGTCTATGAACATGTAGCGTATTAACTAATCAATCATGCTTTTTTTGTTATTCAATACATTAAATCTGTATACAACTCATGTTAAAGGGATTGAGAAAAAAAGAAAGAAAAATAAAAATACAGTATTTTTATGTATAGTCATCGTCTTAATATGATTTAGGTCTAAAGAATTTTCATTGTTTTGAAAATCAACGTGGTCACTTGTACTTGTTCATGTTTGTATAGGGTCCCTCGTGTCTTCCATACATGCCAAAGGGTCAGACTTTGGCATTCAATTACAAGCCAGAGTCTCTTTGAACGCGAGTGCAACATATCGCAGGGTAAATAATTTCTCTCTGTCTTCTTTCCATCTCATCCATTGTTGCAAACTGTTTTTGTTTTAAGTACATTAAAATTGCTTGAGATTTTGCTATATATGTATGTTATATATTACTTGCGATTAAAGTTTGTGATATAGGTGTTATATTTTGATTTATGATGAACTGAATTGCTTAAGTTACAAGTTATGGTTAGATTTGGTCATCGTTTTACAATCACTTTACTAATTTCAATCAGTTCACTTGATTTATGTTGGTCAGATTCTTTGTGATTGTGTAATTATTAATAATATAGACCACGCTCTAACAACCGTTGGTCTATAGCCTAATAACTGTTTGTTGGTTAAATCTGGACCGCGTTAAATGAGTGAAATTTATTTTTCAAATCAAATCTCAAATTAAGTTAATAGGAGAAAGATACGGTTTTAGATAGAGCACAAGATTTTCGTAATGGTAATATTGTTTGGGCCAAATGCACGGAGGGGAACCCGACCTGGCCCGCCATCGTTATCGACCCAAAACAAGCCCCGAAAGCCGTTAGGGAGGCGCGTGTTTCCAACACTATTTGTGTTATGTTCTATGGGTATACAAAGGAAGGAAAAAGGGTGATGTTTTTGCATATGTAAATATGTTACTTTCATTAAAATATTTTATGAATATATGGTTATGAAAGTTGAGTTTATGGTCTAATAATTTATGTTGTTTTGTGTTAGGATTATGGATGGATCCCTGATGGGATGATATACCCGTTTCTTGAGTACTTGGAAAGGTGTGTGTATATAAGTCATATTAATGCATATACTGTTAAAGACCGTTTAATTAACTAATTGTATTTGTTCAGTTTTTCGAGACAAACTCGATTATATAGCAGCATGCCTCATGATTTTCGTAAGGCAATACGTGAGGCGTACCAAGCAGGCAACGTGTATTTAAACACGAGATTTGAGTACATGGAGGGACGTTCTACAACACCTCAGGCCGTTAATATTCCCGTGGTTAATGTTTCTGACATTCCAGAATCAAGTCACCGTGGGCAGGCAAGTTGTTTTAAACATTTTTCTTCACTAAATTTGTACTAACTTATATGTCTAATTTGTATTTATGCTTCAGATTTCTGATTACCACCCACTGAACACAACAGTTTTGATTAGGATAATAGGATAATATTATATTGTTGTTTTTGTTACCGAAATTACATTTGTAATGTCTAGGATAACTGAAACAGTTTTGTTAGACAATGATGCATTAAGGCTATGTTGTGGTTTAGCGCCAACGGTGCCAACAACAAACCGCACCACCACCATATTATGATAATAAAATGACATTTGCAGAAATTAAATTATTAAAATGACATTATTTCCTTATTTTGCCCACACAACATCTTTAACAAAATGACATTTGCAGAAATTAAAACAACATTGTGGCATTTGCAAGAAGATTTTGCATTATTCTGATGGTGTGGATTATGTAAGTGATTATAACTTATATGTCATTATTTTGATTATTTATGTTATCATCTATATATTTTGTTGATCGGCGGCGGTGATGCTGAATCGGGTTTATCCGAAACACCTTATGGTGCTCCTCTCCCCTTAATGACTAGCATCTAACTTGTTTGGTTTTGGTTTTGGTTTGTCCTAGATATTTTGTGATGGTTGTAATAGTTGTGTACACACAGTGCGCCAAAGTATCCACCAAGGTCTTGAAGGTACTTATATTTTATGTTTTTAATGGTTTTTTCTTTTGTATATATATCTTAAAAGATTGTATATTTATATCACATGAAGGGTATGAAGAGGATTCAATATTACTGCCCAGCTTGCAAAGGTAAATCTTCAGCTGACCAACCGACTGTAAAGAAACACAAACCAAAACATATGTATCACTCTTTTTTCTAAAGATACGGTGTTATATAGAGCACAAGAAAGATACGGTGTTATATATGAAATCCATTCTTTTAATTATTTTCTAAAGGCTGTCTTTGGCTCATCAATGGAAGAAAATCAGTCTGAACCATAATCTGCTACAAGGTGTCAAATTTATAGTAGATCTCCTACTAAGGTAGATCACACGATGCCATTTTACTACATTATTATTTTTGAATTTATTTGGTACTCATTTAGCAAATATTCTTTGTTTTCTAACCAGTGTAAAGGAGGTGATATTTCATTGGCTAATGGGCCCAGTTGAACATAAAGAGTAAAGGTTATTTTATTTTGAATTGATCTATTTCTAGGATGAAGTATATATATTAATGTTTTTTTGCATCTGTGTAATAGAACAGAAGAATATGGTCGACCACGCAACCAAGTTTCCCACCGAGACGAGTTCTTGAGTTGTTCCACGTGCAGCAAGGTGCGTCACTTTGAACTTAAGACAAGAGACGAGTGCAGATCTTATCAATTTGCAGCTGCAAGGGAAAACTGAACTTGTAGTGACATGATTTGTGGCAGGTACCATGATCTACCTCTCTAAAAGTTCATTTTAATCACTTGATTTGTTGTTATTCTTAAAATCTTTTTGATGAAGGTGAACATGCGAAGACCTCGAAGACTAAGAGAGGAGTTCAAGACCACATAGCAGATGCCGAAAGAAGAGCAAGTGCACAAGTGCAAAGGTTGCAAGTACTGTGTGTGATTTTTATGTGAAATGTGCAGAGTGTGCTGATTAACAGCCGTCTATCATTTTCTTGGACGACTTTATTATGTAATAAGTGTTTTAATAATTTCATTTCATAAGGACTTGAGTGTTACTATATATGTAACTTCGGGTGCCATTAATTGTTTCTGTTTTGGTTCTGGCGTTCCGGTACCAGTCCTATTGTTGTCATTTCTAGCTAAATTTAGTTCCACATTAGCAATTTTATTATTTAAAATGTGGTTATTTGCTAAATTTAGTAATAAACTGTAATTTGTTTTCTATATTTGCTCTTTAAGTTACCTTTAGTTTGCCTCAACAAACATAAAAACAAATACGCAATGTGGGGAAGCAAATGGCAATAAAGTTTGAGGGTACATGAGGAATCAATGATGGTGCCAATGTTTTATATAGTAACATAACACTCCAAAATTCAAACTAGATTTTATGGAACTACATAGAATTAAGCTCGATCAATAAGACAAGTATTTTCAATGTCCTGTCAAACTGGATGTAGGTCCTATTGACCGATCAAACAACTCAACACTAGTCTATTTGGATCAATCTTAACACTAGCTAGCGGAAATCACTAGTAAGGAACCAAGATCTCGGATCTTGTTTGGTTATGTTATTACCGTGAGGGTGGAAGAAAGAAAGGAGAAGAGAGAGTTTGAAATATGGATAAGGTTGCACAAATTGACAAAAGGTTGACACTATTTATAGTGTGTACGCTCATGCATTTTCTTTTATTATTCACGGCCTAATGGGCTCCATATTACTAGGCCTCGGACCCAAACTTAAAAACAAACATAAACCAAGTAGCTAACTTACATTATTGTTCAAGCATTTTTAAATACAAAAGACTAAACACAAAATGGGCCTAACACTGGACTACTAACATTATTAATCATAACAATTGATAGCACGATTGCATGTAACGCCGATGGAAGTTTTTATGCACTAGCTTCAGCTCTTATGATAAAGCAAAGACGGACCATGTTGCCTTCGTCATCATATCCTTATTCTCAATCCATAGACATAAGAGAAAGACTGGTATTGTTGAAGAAAATTTTCAAAATTAAAATGAAAAACTTTGTAATTTCATATGAATTTATAAAACTTTTGAACGTTGATTGATGAATATTATCAAATAGTAAAAACATGCTACATAAATCACACGTAGATTCATAGAAGTAACACCTAAGTATGCTCATTCACCTTTCCTTTGAAAGAAATGCGTGCTTTCTCCCAACTCGTCTACATCTCTCCGTTTGTTTTTGTAACATGGTAATCACAAACGTACATTCACAAAAGTTGTACGTGGTGGAACTTGAATGTTTAAACTTGCAGGGTGGGGGACAAAATATATTTCAATAAATCCAAAAATTAATATACGTTCTTTAGTAGTGAAAGACATGTGGTCGGTGTTTGAAGAACATGAGATGGCGTATTTGGGTGTGAGTAAAAGAGTATCTACAAATAAGGTAAACGAATAAAGAAACGTCAGCATCTGCACATTCAATAAACTAGTAAAATATATAGTATAATAACAAATTTTATCTAACTTATTAACATTTAGTTAACAAGCAATCCGACAACATTGACTTTAATTAGTTTTATGGTAGACTAAATTAAATTACGAAAATGGCCCTATTTCCTATTATCGTCTTCACATAATTCCATTTCTATTCCATAAATTTCCTGCACATATCTAAAAACTCCTGTGAACCATCTAATCTGACGCAGCCTCCTAATCTCTTACCTAATGTATTCTTTTGAGCCGAAAAACAGGGGGGGGGGGGCACAATCTCTCCCCGCCCCAATATATTCCGCACTTACACATAAGTACCAAGAGTAGCGCATGATTGATCATTATAAGGTCCAATACCCTAAAAACCACTATATTAGTAAACTAATTAATCTTTGCATATTAAAGTCATTAACCACTTTTATGATCAACATACTTGTGAATTTTTTAAATAATGACTTGATACCTTTTGAATTGGCTAAAGTGTGGTAAAGAATTTTTTAAATAATGACTTGATACCTTTTGAATTGGCTAAAGTGTGGTAAAGGAAAATTGAATGTAATGAAAAGAAATAAAAACATCTTACTTTTGTTTTTACAATTTAATATTGATTTTGGTAACCATTAAACAAGTTTAAAGACATACAATAAAAAAATACTACTTTTTGATGTATTAACTCTTATTATAATAATTAAAAAAATTCTCTTGTCATATACTATATCATATCACATTATATCGTTATATATCATACCATGACATATTATATCATGTTTAAAAGTATCAAATTATATTGTATCGTACCATCTATATTATATATATATATACATATATATATATATATAAACAAAACCTCCATAAATCTTTCAAGTCACCAGATTGTTTTATTTGTAAATAAAGCTTCCAATGCATTTGACCGAATTCATGGGTATGGATCTCATCAAACTTAGTTAGCCCTTACACAGGTTATAATATCTCATTATATTAAAAATTAATCTCATTAAATATTTGACATGAAAAATTTAATAGGGATATATTTAAAATTAATATCCGTTTTCTAAAAGATATTATTTGTAATTAAAAACAATTTTGTAGTAAAAAAACGAGTCATGGATCTAACCAAAGCTTAAACCGGGTTATAACATCTCATTTATTTATGAAACTTTTTTATTCATAAATATATAATTAGCTTTCTTACAATAAAAACAATAAAATTTTAAAACATATAAAACAATCATGTAATACGGAGGTTAAAAAGCTAGTCATATTATATAAAAAATATCATCTTATAATTAACATATCATACCAAATGATATTACATAATATCACATCATATTATCCTCATATATCAAAAACATTCCGGATTGTGTGTGATATTGAAAAGAAAAATAAGAAGTATGAAGGAAAATTAAAAAAAAAGAAAAGAAAAACTCTCTATAAACCGTGACACTTTCATTGATCTCCTCACCACCATCGGCAATATTATTCGCAAGTTTCATCTCTAGTATCACCTTCTACAATATCCCTTTTCAGATCATCTTTTATCATAACCGCTTCGATTTTAGTGTTTGTCACAACCTACCAATATATGCCATGAAAGTGTGTTCGAGATCGATCCATTTGAAGATCGCATGGTTCTCATCTTTCTTTCCTTGTTGGAATTGGTGGTATCGGAATTGTTTTACCACGGTAAAATGCTGAACCCTTGTTTGTTTTGTGCAAATTTCAGTAGTATTTGAAATTAATAGAAAATATTTTTGATGGCAGACACTGTTTGGTCCGAATCCTCTATGCATCACCATCCACCAGCATCCACTTATTGAGAGGAGGAGGTAACGCGAGGTACTGAACAGGCAGTGGTTGTGGAAGAGGTGGCGGTGAACGGAAAGTGGCCCTGTAATTAAAGGCTGCAAAGAAGGGAAAAGGTGGCCCTCTAAATGGTTCCTGCACCTTCAAAGGTGTTAGGCAGCGGAAATGGGGAAAGTGCGTGGCGGAAATCCGTGACCCCAAATTTGCTGTCCTGGTTAGGGGCATGCGACTCCGCCCATGAAGCTGCCTTGGCTTATGATGCTCTTCTCAATCTTCCAGTAAGGGGGTCCGCGTGGTTGCTTTTGGTGGTATCTTAATGAAGAAGGCTTTAGAGTTGGATAAACATGACACTTAATGAAGATGTGTAATATAAGGAATGTATGTAGAGTCACGCGATACGTGACTTCTATTGTGTGTATTATAAAAATATAATTTTAGAATCAATTCGATCACGTTTATAAAAAAATTGCAGTTTTCATTCTTTATGTTCAAAAAACACCAAGTCTCTAATCAATCTTTCTGTTACAAATTTGTGTAAAATATCTTAGTGTTTACTGAAACAAACCAAACATATGGCTATGATGATTACTTGTTGAAATCTGGAGTCAGATTTTGTTAATACCATAATCTTAGACACCATATACTTGTTTATTCTTTAATGCTTATATATTGCTTCCACCTTAATCAAACTATGAAAATGGTTCGAGTCAAGCCTATGAGCATGTAGCGTATTAACTAACCAATCATGCTTTCCTGAGTATTCAATACATTTCATCAGTATAAAAACTGTTAATGCGAGCTTATTTACCAGCCATCCATGCTTCTATTTTTGTTTGAAAAACAATGGTGTCACTTGGACTTGTTCTTATACATAAGTCGGCCGTGTCTCCTATAAGTGTCTGAAATTTGGGCGTCGAATCTGCTTAAGGTATGATATGAAGTTCATCCGTTGTTACGACCATGTTTGATTTTACAAATTGAAGTTGATGTATGGGCTATATTCGCCGGATTTTGATTTTATATTTATTTAAATTGTTGAGTTGCAATATATGCTACAAATCTACATGCAACTAAATTTGCTTATGTTGCTATTTATCACTAGATTTGGTGGGAGTTTTTATAATCAGATCTGTTAATTTTGATCAGTTGACTAGACCTGCTTTGGACTAATGACGAATTATGACACTGCTTTTGATTTTGATAACTTTCAGGTATCAAGACTATTCCTTCGATCTATAAATCGTTAGATTCTTTTATTCAGTTTTTCTGGTTAGTAAAAGTAATCAGTAACTCGTGTTTTGATCAATATCCATTCTAGTAGAGTTTTAATGTCCGTAGCTGTTATAACTATTATCCCTTGTAAGTCTCTTAATTTGTCATAATAAATTACATAATAACTCAAACAATATTATGAACTCTATGATAATAATATGATGTGGAAATTAAATGTTTGAATATAGCTGAATGATTATTTTCCTTTCCAAGGAATTTGTCGGATTCTTTTATTACATAATTTCTTCCTAGTTGGTGAATGCCGTCTGTTGTTATAATTCGTTCGGTTTGTATATATGTAAATTGAATTTGGTTGAACTCACAGGAACTGCACTAGCTTATCAAGTGATGAATTGAGTGCCTTTGCTGGGCAAATCATAGTGAGAGCACCTGAGAATCATTGACGTTGGCATAATTCACACTTCTTGCCATTGCAGCCTAGGCTACACACGGGGCATGATCAAACTCTCACAAATCGCTTTCTTTCCTAGCTTTTTTTTACCCTAAAAATTTAATGAGGCACTACTAGAAAAATGAGCAATTGCGACCAAAATTTGCTACCGAAAAAAACCGGTTGCAATTTTAGCGACCGATTTAGCAAATTTGCTACCGAAAAACATAATTACTTGAAACGGTAGCTAAGCGGTCGGAGTTTTTGCAACCGGTGAGATTTTGCAACCGTTTTTTCGGTGGCTAAGTGGTCGGAGGTTTTGCAACCATTTATTTTAAGCGGCCGGAGTTTTTGCAACCGATAGCTAGGCGGTCGGAGATTTTGCAACAGTTTTTTCGGTGGCTAAGTGGTCGGAGGTTTTGCAACCATTTATTTTAAGCGGTCGGAGTTTTTGCAACCGGTGGCTAGGCGGTCGGAGCTTTTGCAACCGTTTTTCGGTGGCTAAGCGGTCGGAGGTTTTGCGACTGTTTATTTTAAGCGGTCGGAGTTTTTGCAACCGGTAGCTAAGCGGTCGGAACTTTTGCAACTTAGGCGGCTAAGCGGTCGAAGCTTTTGCAACCAATAGTATACCACGCAATGAAATTCATTACCTTATTTCAATGTTAAAGATGATTTCCATTGCGTTGTACATAAAGACCCACCCATCTCATGTATTATATATATATAGAACCTAACATCATTGTTTGTATGCTAATGAGTAAATAGGAGTGGGTTTCTCTTATATGTTTATGTCACTCCACATGATGATAATAAACAAGGACAAAACTGTAATTGGAATGCACAAATTCATGGTGATTTTTCTATGTAATGTGAAGAATGGCATTTAGATTATAAGTTTTGCAGTCAAGATCCTGTGATTGATTGAAGCCCAAACAAAAGCTTTAAAAGCTGGAAAGCAATATTATTATTATTATTATTATTATTATTATTATTATTATTATTTTGCTTGCCCCTCAACCAATCCACATTTAAGATGAATTCAGAAGTCAAAACCCAGGACTCAAGTTCAAATTCAGTTTCAATCGAGTTTTATCGCAGCGGGCACTCGGACGACGAGTTTTCCTATAATAAGAGATATTGGGCTTATGTTACCAAACGTTGTCTTCAAGTCGTCTTTTATCATTGGGTTACCTCGATAAAGAAAAACATGTAAGGCTGTTCAAAAAGCTTGTGGCTCACAGCTCGCTTGAAAATAACTTGAAAAAAGCTCGGCTCGAAAAAGCTTGTGGCTCGCAGTTCGCTTGAAAATAACTTGAAAAAAGCTCGGCTCGAAAAAGCTCGATTCTAAATGAGCTCGGCTAAACTCGGATCGATTTCTAAACGATCCGAGCTCGAGCCAGGGTCAGCTCGGCTCGGTCTTGGCTTGACTCGTTAGCTCGGCTCGTTTAAATTAAAACCTAAAGTTTAATAACTATATATAATAATAGCATACCAAAAAATAAATAAATAAAAATTATACGTATATTATGTCGCTCAATTTTTCAGCTCGATAAAGAAAATGAGCCGAGATCGAGCTAGCTCGATTAAGTCCGAGCTCGAACTTGAGCATACCCGGCTCGTTTACAAAATGCATTACTGAATAAATTTGCTTACATGTAAGGATAGGTTTAGGGACAACTTGACGGGCACAGAGCCACAGACCACTGTGGTAACTTTCCCAAACCTCCTTTAAAATAATATTACTTAATCCACATTTAATAAACCCCATAACCAAAATCACTCATCACTATTCATCGCTCCGACGTTCATAGCCACGGCTTCATCGCCTCCGACGACATCCACTGCCGTAAAGCATCGCTCCGACGATCTCCGCTGCCATAAACCATGCCGTAAACCATCTCTCTGACGATCTCCGCTGCCGTAAAACATCTTCTCCATCGGTTAATTCGTCTGGTTTGTTTTCTCATCACTCCTCGGTTAATTAGGTTTTGCTAGATTCATCGTTTAATTAGGTTTTGCTAGAATTGACATGAATGAATATTGATTTTAGGCACTAAGTGTTCTGTTGCTACAATTAGGCTAAGGCATGTACACTTTAGGTATTGAAGAAACACTAACCGGTCCCCGGACAGATTACTGGTAACCTGGGGGTTGGAGAGATGTTTCCCACGAGGGGTTAGACCCTTGGAAGATGGTTCTTCTGATAACCTGCAAAACAGACACCGTGAGCTCGTCACTGAGAAGGGGGGGGGGGGGTTCCTCCTTGTGACCACCCTACGGCGTGAGAATCAGACTAGATTGCTCTTTAAATATAAAAGTATATTAAGAGATTGCTAGAGCAGATATCAGGTATAATATGATGATAATGTAGTAAGGTATGATAAGATGAGATGATCATAC
This sequence comes from Bidens hawaiensis, assembly GCF_021521415.1. Taxonomy (NCBI): domain Eukaryota; kingdom Viridiplantae; phylum Streptophyta; class Magnoliopsida; order Asterales; family Asteraceae; genus Bidens; species Bidens hawaiensis. The sequence continues at coordinate 2,116,938 of NW_027504847.1, read as the reverse complement.
CATTTGTGGTATTTATAGCCGAAGGTAGGTTTCCAAAGAGGTATGGCCGGCTGCAACAGTGTTCCTGTTCCACCAACAGTAGCCTACGCACGTGCCCTGCTGGTAGTTGGTGGGTAGGTAGCGGCTGATAGTGACCAGGCCTGCTGTATACTATTCCTGTTCCACCAACTGACGGCTACGCACGTGGTATGGCAGTAGTTGGTGAGTAGGCAGCGGCTAATAGTGATACAGTACAGGAGCATGCTGCTCGCCATACTGTATCAGTGAGCTGTCGTATCTCTGATCAGATCTTTCGCCCATACCTCGTCAGGTACAGTAAAAGATCCTTCAGTATACGGACTGGCTTATTTGGGCGGGAGTATTCCCCCTCCCGCCTCTGTGCGGGATTGCTCCCGGCTTGGCTCATTCCTTCAGGTGACACTGAATGACCGAGAGCTAAGTGCCTTGTGCGTGTAGCCATGCTGCGCGGGTGGCCTTCCCTAATGGCTTGTATCCGAGGCTGCGGGGACAGGCGGAGTCCTTCACCATTGGGAGGCATTTCCTGCGGGACCAGCTTGCGTACTGCGCGTAAGGACGTCACGTCTCTGAGCATGGTTGGTCCTGCGGATCCAGTTGGTCTCTGCGCAGACGTCCCTGTTTAAGGTGAGTCTTGCGGGTCCAACTGGGCTCTGCTGGGACCTACCTCTTCAAGTCCCCCCAGTCCAATGTTCTTCTCATGAGTGTTTAATAAAGTGAGGTGAACTTTTGGACTTGAGCAAAGGGTTTTGAAAAGGGTTTTGTAAGGTTTTCCATGGGGATTCTTTCCGCGGAAGTCCTTGTCACTTGCAGAAATGCCCGAGTTTCCTGCTTGGTCTTTGGGTATGATGCGGGTAGGTCTGTAACCTCCTCGCAAGTCAGGAGCATTGAGTCCCAGTTGTATGTATTTTCCATGAGGTTTTGGTAGTTTTGAACATAGTGATCAATTATGTTAAGACCACCAATTCCATCTTGGAGCTTCAAACAACGTAGTTCTCGACGTTCCCGCTATGCGGGGATGTTATTTCCGTTTCCGCAAGCATTGCCCAAAAGATCCTTCTTGGTTTCAATTCCCAGCGGAGCGTTAGGTATGTGAAGGGTTTTGCCTTAACACTGTACCTGCGCTCGTCTTACGGTTACTTTACTTCCAAGGTATTCCTGGCGTCAATTCCCTGCGGGTGCTAGGTATGTGAAGGGTTTTGCCTTTACACTGTACCCGCACCCGTCTTATAGTTACTTGGTTGCCGAGGTACTTGGCTTCAATTCCCTGCGGGTGCTAGGTATGTGAAGGGTTTTGCCTTAACACTGTACCCGCATCCGTCTTACGGTTACTTGTTCACCAAGGTTTTCTTGGCTTCAATTCCCTGCGGGTGCTAGGTATGTGAAGGGTTTTGCCTTAACACTGTACCCGCAGCCGTCTTACGGTTACTTGTTTGCCAAGGTTTATTTGGCTTCAATTCCCTGCGGGTGCTAGGTATGTGAAGGGTTTTGCCTTTACACTGTACCCGCATCCGTCTTACGGTTACTTGCTTGCCAAGGGGTAAGGGGTATTTTCCCGCTTACTTTTTAATATTTTCGAATTTTGAATTTTGAAATTCGAAGAGTTGGTGAAAAGATAACAGTCCATACCTCTGAAACGTCGTGCGACGGTTTCTTCTGACTGTGTCAGGACGTGCAGGAAGTTATGGTGACGTGACAGAACATGGTCATTCCAGTCGGTTTTTCAGTCGCGTGGGCGCGATTTTTCGGGCGCGTGGCCGCGAAATTACTGGCATACGTCCTTTCAACAGCTGTTGCCAGCTTGCTTTTTGCCACGTGTCATAGTTTCATTGCACCTTCGATTTCTCTCTCCTCCGCATTAAATTCAACGCATTAATTGCGATTACTATATAAAGGGGGAGAGGGTTATTTGTAATCCATACTTTTCACTCTTCTCTTCATCTTTAAGGCGATTTCCGGCGAATACTCTTTTATTCAATCGAGCATTCTCTCGAAATCGTTCTCTTCTTCCTCTTCAAGATGTCTTCTCGTGATGCTGAGGCTATAGCTGACGACAGGGGTACCGCTGGCGAGTGCCAGTGTGCTCTGCCCGGCGATCAGTACCGGTATGTTGTCAGGAAGTTCATGCTCGATCATCTCGAGCCTGAGTTTCCTGAATCCCACCAGACCGTGTACGATGCCCCCAGAGGCAAGATCGGGGTCTATGCTGCATTTTTTGTCTATGGGAATCTTAGATTCCCATTGACAAAATTTGTTTTCCGTGTCCTTGAGAGGCACGGTGTTCATTTGACCGAGCTGCACCCCATGGCGATCGCCAAGATTCGCCATTTTGAGTGGGTGTGCCGGATTTTGGGCATCGAGCCCCATGTGGACCGCCTGATGACCTTCTATACCTGGAGGTGCATCCAGGGGTGGTACACCTTGACGACCCGTATTAAGGGTCTGAAGATTTGCGACACCGAGCGCAGTCTTCGCTCGTGGAAGCAGGAATTCTTCTATATTTCTGCCCGCGCCATCCCCCTTGCCATGAAGTTTAAAAATGGCCAAGCGATACCGAGCCTTCACGCCCCCAACTACCAAGAGGCGGAATGGTTTTCGAAGATATCCCGGATCCAATCTCCGGTTTACCGGTTTGCGGAGTCCGGGATGGTCATGTTAGGGATGAGCCGGGTGTGGAAGGATGCGTCTCAGGTTCCCATCCTTCTCGAATACGGTTTGAACTCTATTCCCTATGGTATGTCTTGTCTTTCTTTTTGATACGCGTTTGTCTTCTAACTGTTTATTCTTTCAGAGGGAAATGATTTTGAGTCGCTTCTGTACCCGCGGGAAACCGACGGTCCTGCGCGGATGGGTACTCGTGCTCTGGACGAGGGCGAGTTGCCCATCCTGGAGCAAACGGCGGATCGGTTTGTGGAGGTCTATCCGCTAGGCCACGAGATCCTGAGCCACCGGCGGCCAGGTAAGGCGATATTCTTTCCTCAATCCCTCAATGCTGTACCCGCTGCTGGAATTCCTGACCCGTCTTCTTCTGAGGAATCCTCAGATGCTCCCCCATTGGTGCGGAAGAAGAAGGCTGCCGCCGGCGTGAAGGGGAAGGAGAAGGCCTCCACAGCTGATCCAGTGGTTCTATCTGACTCGGAGTCAGATAGTGAAGAAGTGGCGGGGAAGCCCGGTGGTGAGAAGACCACTGCTCCGGAGGCTACGACCGTTACCTCCGGAGAACCAACGAAGACGACGGTGACCGGTACCAAGAGGCCGGCTCCATCGGGTTCCTCCCCGCCCGTCCGTACGTTCAGGGTCAAGAAAACCCGTAAGTACAATCATAATGTCTTTGCAGATTTATTACTTCATAACTTTATCTAACACTTTCTTCTTTGTGCAGGCGTGGATGTTGACGCATTCCGGGGTGAAGCGCAGAGGAGTACCCTTCCGCCAATGACGGTAGGCTTGGTCAGCCTACCTGAGGCGTCGACCCAGGTGCCTGCGCCTGCTTCCGCTGGTTCAGTTGCTCCCTCTGAGCAGACTGTTCCAGCTGAGATGACGTCACCGCCGGCTGTGAGTGCGATTTTTACAGCATCCTTCACAGAGCCGGCGGTTACTGCTGTTGCCTACGAGGCGGCGACCGCGGCGGCGACCACAACGGCGACCTCGGCGGCTGCCACCATGCCCGCGCCACCGGCACCGATGGCCGGACCATCAGGTACGCGCAGGGCTTCCCGCCGATCTTTGCCACCTTCCCGTCTGCCTGACCTGTTGGATGGATTTCCTTTAGGTTCAGGTGATGGGTTTGGCGGCTATCGGCCTGTCATTGACCCTACAGGTGCGTAGGGTTCCTTTCTTTTCTTATGTTTTTTATCATCTTTTCCTTACTGCCTTTGTTTCTTTTGCAGTGTCGGATTCCAATGAAGTGTATGTTCCACGATGGAACATACGCCGAGGAACAACCCTTCGCACACCTGTGGAGTGCGTGGACTGGGCTCGCCACGCTGCTCCTCCGGGTGCGTTGGGGGAAGCCATGGTTAGCTACCAGGAGGGTAGGCTAACTAATGAGCTTCGGGTTCTCCAGGCCCGGACGCAGCCACGCGTCGAGCTGCTTTGTCGTGAAAACGACAAGTTGAAAGCAGCTCGCGCCAAGGACGTATCTGAGGCGCGTGCTCTTCGGGAGGAGAACCAACAGCTGGCGGCAGCTGCCGCCGACAAGGAGAAGGCCTTCAAGGCCCTCGAGGTTGAAGTTCAGGCGCGACTCGAGGCCCGCTCCAAGGCTGCCCAAGCTGTGAATGAACAGCTTCGGCTGGCCAGGGAGACTGCGCGAAACGCAACCGAGAGGGCTGCCAAGGCTGAAGCCGTTGCTGAGCCTTTGCGTGTGGAGAATGAGGAGCTCAAGGCCAAATTAGAGGCTCTCCAACGCGCTCATGATGCCTTGGCAATGGAAGATGCCAAGAAACTCCAGGAAATCCTGGACCAGAGGGGGGTGCTTGACCACACCGAGCGGAAACTCAAGGGTGTCGAAGAGGCTGCCGCAAAGGAAGTTTTACTTGCCAACCTTAACAAGAGCGAAGCCGAACGCGCCCATAACGAAGCTCAAGCTGCCCTCCAATGGCTTCTTCGAGAAGCGTTGCCTCAGGTATGTTTAGTTTTATCTTCACGCTTTTCTTTTGTAAGAAAAGGTTCTAATACTTGTGTTTTCTTTGTAGGTTGTGCGTCGGGTCTTTTCAGAGACCTCTTACGATGATGCTATGACCGCAGCCCTCAACGCTTCTCATGAGGATGGGGAAAAGGCCGGCTTCCTGCTTGGTCTAGGGTTTGTTGAGAAAGGCGTCCCGCCTTCCAACTTCCCTTTGTTCGATGTGGATACCGAAGCCATTTATGACCAAGCATTGAACCAATACGCCGCCTTCCCGCATCCAGTGGTGGAGAAGGTGGACGAAGTAGCTGCTGCTGATGATGGGTTAGCTGTCCTCAAAGCGTTCCTCGAACCACCCCGTTCTCTTGACGGAGCGGGTCCAAGTGGAAGCGGCCCTGAGGCTTGATCCTGAAGATCCCTTCCCATTGCTAAGATAGACTTGTATAGTTTTTTTTTTTCTTTTAGGCGGGTAGTTACCCGGCCATTCTTGTAATATATTCTTGAAATATTAATCTTTTTGCGTATAAGATTGTTATTTCCTTCTTTGGGTTCCTTGCTTCATAAACTTATGACTTGCATACTTAGTTTAAATTAGCAATTTTCCAAGTGTTTAGAATAAGAACCTTTGAACGTGGTTGATAATGGATTAAAGTTTTCGCTTCCTCTTTCGTGATTGTGCGGGTAGAACCGTCACTTGCACTTAGCAGGATGGCAAAACTTTACCCATTTCTGACCTGCGTGTAGGTTTTACTTTTCGAAATTTCTAAGGCATTAAGATAAGTTAACCTTTGAACGTGGTTGATAATGGATTAAAGTTTTTGCTTCCTCTTTCGTGATTGTGCGGGTATAACCGTCACTTGCACTTAGTAGGATGGCAAAACTTTACCCTTATCTGACCTGCGTGTAGGTTTTCCTCATCCTTTTGAGGATAAGTTAACCTTTGAACGTGGTTGATAATAGGTGTGAAGTTTTGCTTCCTCTTTCGTGATTGTGCGGGTAGAACCGTCACTTGCACTTAGTAGGATGGCAAAACTTTACCCTTATCTGACCTGCGTGTAGGTTTTCCTTATCCTTTTTAAGAATTTTGTTTTGAACCGTTCGACGCGCGGTTGTCGATAGGTTAGTGTTCGGTTTCCTTTCATGATTCATGCGGATAGACTGGCACTTTCATTTAATAGGATAATTGAACTCTTCCCCTTCAACTGACCTGCGTGAAGGTTTGTCAAGTTATTGGGTTCGTGCGGGTAGGACCGCCTTCCCACGCAACGACTTCACGTAATGTGAACGCCGTCACCAGTGTTGCATAGTTTAACCGTTCGACGCGCGGTTGTTGATAGGTTATTATTCAGTTTCCTTTAATGATTCATGCGGATAGACCGGCACTTTCATTTTTGGGTGCTGAACTTTTTCCCAAACTGACCTGCGTGAAGGTTTGTCACGTTATTGGGTTCGTGCGGGTAGGACCGCCTTCCCATGCAATGACTTCACGTAATTATGCGGTGAAAACCGGCATATTAGTGTTCAGAAAAGTATGAATGTAAAATCATCAGCTTCGATGTTCTTAAAGAGAATCATTTCCATTAGAAGTGGCTCTTGGCCTTTTCTTTACAAATTGGAATTGATTTACATGCAGACTGTGTAAATGAGCTCCCTTCCATGTTGGGATGGGAGTGCCATGGAGCCGATACGCACCTGGTTCGGGATCTCGTTCTTTACGCAGCATGTAGTCTCAATGTTGAAGCTGGAATTTTTATTCGTTTTCCCCAGCTGGGGTTCTACACGCATCCGCCTGCTCAGCCTTTATTGCGCCACGAGGTGTGCGAGCGTCCCATCTCTGACAAATGCTTCGACCATGTCTTTTACATCTATGCATTCTTCAGTGTTGTGGCCTTTTGTCTTGTGGAAGTCACAGTATTTGCTCCGATCAGCATCGTGACGATGTCGGATTATTGGAGGCTTTGGCCATGGGAGCTCTTCAGTGGCGAATATCTCAGTGACGCTTTTGGTGAGTGGCGTCCATCTAGAGTTCCGGTGCGACTGTACATTATCCCTTCCGCCCACTCGATGTTGCAAGCCGGATGAGGTGTCAAAGTTTACCCTTGACTGCCAAATGCCTAGCTTTCGCTTTTTATTTAGTCTGGCGGTGAGGACGTTGTCTTCTCTCGTCTTCTGAGTGTAGAGGTTTGTGCTCTGTGGGAGATCTCTACCCAGTTGCTTCTCCGTTTCCGCATAGCGTTTTGCTGCTGTCATGATGCCATCCCATGTGGATGGCATGCCATCTTTACCCGTTAGGGTGCGGATGAGCTCTGGGTCATGTGCGCCCTGGATGAAGGCAGCGCGAACAAGATCTTCGCTGATATTGCCCAAACTTAGCTTCTTTGAGTTGAAGCGAGTGATGAAGTTTGGCAGAGATTCATCTTCCTCTCGTATGCATTTGAGGATTGTCCATTGCTCCTCGGTATACTTCCGTTGCTGGCTGAAGTGTTGGCTAAACTTCTGCTGGAAGTCTGCCCAGTCGTAGATGTGGTTGACCGGTAGGCGATCAAACCAAGCTCTAGCAGCCCCCACCAGCGTCATTTGGAACATGTAACACCACGTGGGTTCCGTCCAATTGCTGACGGTTGCCCCCGCTATGAACCTGTTCAAATGATCGTCTGGATCAGATAAACCGTCATATGTGCCTATGTTAGGCATTTGTTTGGCACTCTTTGGGGCGATTGCTTCCGCAATGTCCCTTGCAAACTTGGACATTCCTGCATTTGCAACGTTTGGTCTGAACGTTTTTGAGAAGTCTCGTGGACTTCCACCTGTGCTTTTTGGTTTGAAGGCTTGTCCAAAATGCCTTTTCGGTTGGGATTCCGTTTCCTTACGCTTCCCTTTTGCCCTATGGCGAGGGTTCGCGTCGGAGTCGGATTCCTCCGAGTCATCCTCCCAGTACTCGAATTCGTCGGCCTGTTGCACGGAACGCAAGCGTTCGTCCAACTCAGCCTGGAATTCCTTTTGTCGTGCCTCCGCCCATGCCTTAACTTCATCGAGAGTCTGGCGGGGGAGTCTTCGTTTCTCAAACTGGGTATCGGTGGATCCCAGTAGGCGATCATTTACTGCACTTGCCCCAGCTTTGGTAAGTGGGGTAGTGTTCGTAAAATTTACTTCACTTGCTCCGGCTTCGGTAGCCGGGGTAGTGTTCGTAAAAACTGTGTTGCCGGTATTCCCCCTAGTAGCTGGGGTTGTGGTTACCGGAATTTCTCTAACCATCTTTGTAGAAGTTTGAAAAAACTGGAGAAAATTGTAGTTCTAGCTTTATGCACGGATGGCGCCAATGAAGAAACACTAACCGGTCCCCGGACAGATTACTGGTAACCTGGGGGTTGGAGAGATGTTTCCCACGAGGGGTTAGACCCTTGGAAGATGGTTCTTCTGATAACCTGCAAAACAGACACCGTGAGCTCGTCACTGAGAAGGGGGGGGGGGGTTCCTCCTTGTGACCACCCTCCGGCGTGAGAATCAGACTAGATTGCTCTTTAAATATAAAAGTATATTAAGAGATTGCTAGAGCAGATATCAGGTATAATATGATGATAATGTAGTAAGGTATGATAAGATGAGATGATCATACCATTTGTGGTATTTATAGCCGAAGGTAGGTTTCCAAAGAGGTATGGCCGGCTGCAACAGTGTTCCTGTTCCACCAACAGTAGCCTACGCACGTGCCCTGCTGGTAGTTGGTGGGTAGGTAGCGGCTGATAGTGACCAGGCCTGCTGTATACTATTCCTGTTCCACCAACTGACGGCTACGCACGTGGTATGGCAGTAGTTGGTGAGTAGGCAGCGGCTAATAGTGATACAGTACAGGAGCATGCTGCTCGCCATACTGTATCAGTGAGCTGTCGTATCTCTGATCAGATCTTTCGCCCATACCTCGTCAGGTACAGTAAAAGATCCTTCAGTATACGGACTGGCTTATTTGGGCGGGAGTATTCCCCCTCCCGCCTCTGTGCGGGATTGCTCCCGGCTTGGCTCATTCCTTCAGGTGACACTGAATGACCGAGAGCTAAGTGCCTTGTGCGTGTAGCCATGCTGCGCGGGTGGCCTTCCCTAATGGCTTGTATCCGAGGCTGCGGGGACAGGCGGAGTCCTTCACCATTGGGAGGCATTTCCTGCGGGACCAGCTTGCGTACTGCGCGTAAGGACGTCACGTCTCTGAGCATGGTTGGTCCTGCGGATCCAGTTGGTCTCTGCGCAGACGTCCCTGTTTAAGGTGAGTCTTGCGGGTCCAACTGGGCTCTGCTGGGACCTACCTCTTCAGGTATATATTGGTTAAATTTTTAGTAGCACTGGTTATTTGTATTTGAGATATAAGTATTAATGCACATGCCCTATCTAAAGATGATTTTATAATTGCTTGTGAATTGTTTGTAAGTTTAAATTCATCTTTTAGATTATTTTAGTGCTCGTTCATTAATTTTGTGTGTGAGTCGGCTTTTAACGGTGGAGGATTTTGAAATTGCAGTTAAATTTATCAAAAGGCGTGGTTAATAATTGGTTGTTTGATATTACAAATCGTTTTGGACAAGCTGCAAACGTGCTGGTTAAATTTTATTTTGACATGGGTCAAATTTTTGAAAACAAAAAGGAAATCAATACAGTTATATTTGAATTGATTAGCTCTGATCGATATTAACCATTGGTTAGGGACCGGTTAAGCAGTAATAGGTTAATAAGGTTAATTTTAATAGATTAATAAAATTAACCAGTTATTAATAAAATCAATACAGTTATATTCTGAACAAGCCCTATTTGTGTTCGTGTTTGTGTTCCTTCATTTCTTCCGTTTAAGTTAAATGGCCGAACACGAACGCAAACACGCCACATTTGTGTTCGTTCGGTTCGTTTATAGACAAACTAACGGTAATAGTTTATCTTATTGTTTAATTTTTTGACTAAAGGGTTCCTGGTAGTTCACTAACAAACTGTCGAAGCATAGTGGAAATTGAGCCGGAATTCAGATTAAGGTGGAGCAATGAAGGCAGTGGACAGCGGTTTTGATCCTTAAAGGATCATGATCAGGACTGAATCATAGATGGATGAAAGCCATCGGTCAAAGATCATGTGGTCTGCAGCTGCTTATATGGACAACAAACGAGGCAGCATGGGCGTGCATTCAGAGTGGTTTTGAGATCAAATCATGGTGTATGGAGCAGTAGTGACTCAATATGTTTGGTAGCTGTGTAGGAGGCGCTTTGGGGCTAAAATTGATGATCAAACCATCCGGATATGGAACTGGCAGTTGCGTACGTGTATATCTGTTCTGACTGGACACAACCATTATGTGATGTGTGCTTTGTTCCATCCGAAGGAGGACCTAAAAAACATTTTTAGTATTATACGTCTGTAAAAAAAATTTCTGGGTTCGCCACTAGAATCGGTTAGGTTGTAGGTGTTTTTCTAGTCTTAACTTTAGTTAACAACTTAACATTGAAAAATCATTATTTAGCTTTTGACTGAAACTGCATTCTTTTGTATGTTTATGGTCATACAGATGGAATTACCAGTGATACTACTGAATTGTTTGAAAGAGTTTCACATAGTATAAAGGTTAAACGTTATAGCAAAGCAATCAATGATCTTAATGCTGCCATAGAAGCCGACCCCTCACTTTCAGAAGCACATTGGCGCTGTGCTTCTGTTCTTCTCGAGCTGTGCAGGTTCTGTTTTAACTTTTCAGTTAGTTATAGAGTATTTTCAGGCTTTCGCTGTCCGTTAGTAGTTCATATAGTTCCTGGTTAGAAACTTATCATTATTTAGCTGATCATGATGTTGCTACTAGGCATTACCAGAAAGGGCTCCGCCTCGATCCAGAACCCGGTGAATTGAAGAAAGCATATTTTTCATTGAAGAATTTACTCAAAAAGACAAAACTTGTAAATCCAACTACTGATTGAATTTTGTATGTCTCATAGTCTTTGACTTTTTGTCTAGAAGTCAAACTTTGACTTTTGTTGCAGGTGGAAGATAATGCAAAGAAGGGGAAACTGCGTGTTGCTGTGGAAGATTACAAGTCTGCCCTTGCTTTAGACACATAATCATGATCATAATATTAAAAAGTTTGAATGTTTTTGTAACTTAGTTGAATCCATTATTCTCAGAGGGGTGAGGCCAAATTATTGACTAAAGATTGGGAAGGAGCCGTTGCAAATATCAAATCAGCTGCAAAAAAATATCCTCGGGTTTGTTTAAAGTTTAAACTCGGTTATATTATTGATGTTAGATGTATATGTGTGTTTGTAATTATAGAAATGATATTTTTTAAAGGATATGAGCATTCGGGAGTCACTTATGAAGGCGGAGAAAGCTTTGAAAATAAGTCAAGGGAAAGATTGGTATAAGATTTTAGGTGTGTCGAAGACTTCAACGATATCTGAGATAAAACGAGCTTACAAAAAGCTAGCTTTGCAATGGCACCCGGATAAAAATGTGGATAAAAGAGAAGAAGCAGAAAATAAATTCAGAGAAATGGCTGCTGCATATGAGGTTCTTTCTTTACCCTTTTGAGTCAAACTGGTGTCTTTTATTGGGTTGACCGTTGACCCGATTACTGTTTGCAGATCCTTGGAGACGATGACAAGCGTGCACGATATGATCATGGTGAAGACATTGAAGTATGTAATTGGCTAACATTCAAAAGTATGGTAGTTATGGTTTTTGATTTTTGATTAGCTAGGGTAACATTTTTTTGTTTGTTTATAGAACTCGAATAACTTTTTGTTTATATTGAATTTCTTTGATACAGATTTATAGTTTGATTTGTGTCTGTGTGTTTGTGTCTATATTTATATATATTTTGAACAATTATTTTTGGTTGCCTCGAGATCAAAAATACGGTAGCAAGATTTGCAGATTTGCGGTTGCAAGACTTGCTACCGAGCAGTGGTAGCAGACTTGCGACGGCTGCAGTGCAAAGTGGTAGCAAGACTTGCGACCGCAGCAGTGGTAGCAAGACTTGCGACGGCTGCAGTGCAAAGTGGTAGCAAGACTTGTGACCGCAGCAGTGGTTGCAAGACTTGCGACCGCAGCAGTGGTAGCAAGCTTTGCGACCGCAGCAGTAGTTGCAAGATTAGCGACGGCCGGAGTGGCTTCAAAATTTGCGACTGCTGTAGCAAACGGTCGCAATAGGGCAATTGCGACGTGTATTTTTCCGACAGCATTTTTGGTTGCAAAACGGTCGCAAAAGGGCAGTTGCAACCGTTTTGCGACCGGAAAGGTCGTCGCAATTGCCCAGTTTTCTTGTAGTGAGGGTTTACATGTCCTGCAAAGTTTGCAAAACATGCATCTCACAGTACAAACATGTTAAACTGGGGAAATGAAGGTTTGGGTTCTAAATTGCATGCAATGTCAAGCTAGTAAAATTGGGTGAATCGTGTTTTCTGGGATACTTTATTAGAGATGTGTTGGAATGATAGCTTGGAGTTGTACTTTAAAGTGGTAATTTCTTATTTGTTTCAATTCAATAAGCTATATTGTAACATGTTTTATATTTCTAATTGTTTGTTCTTAATGTTTATGGTTGTGGCTGAATATTGGACACGTTTGGAATTATCGGGCTTGGAGGCTTATTTGGACTCGTTGCTGTTGGGCTTGTTGCTGTTGGGCTGGATAACAACAACTCTTTAACAAACTCAATCCTCACGTGTTATTGGGAAGTTGAGTTTGTTATAACCGGGTCTATATTAACTGGTGGTTGATGATATTCAACACACAACAATAACAATCGTCTTCTTCGATATAGAGAGAAAAAGAGTTCTAGTTTGTAATCTCTGATAAGTCTTGTAATCTAGGGTTTGATTCATCACCTTGATTGAATCTTTAGTCTGTTAGATTGAGAGAAAAGAGATTTGTATCATTGTGTTTGTGATAGTTCTGTAATAGTCTTCCGCTGTAATCTGGTGTTTTGTGATCGAAGTACTAAACGATTCAAGCTACTGTTTATCATATTTTGACAAGATGATTACCTGGGACCATACAACCAAGTCTCACACGAAAAGTGCAGAGGCTTGAGGACAGTCGATGCAAAGGTAATTACAAGTACTGCTGGTGTTTTTAAAGCGAAAAAAGCAGGCTTGAGGACAGTCGATGCAGAGAGTGAACTAACTTGTATGCAAATGCACCTAATTAACTTGGCGTCTATCACTTGCTTGTTCTGGATTTATCTTTATAATCATATTCAATAAACAATTTCAATTGAAAGTGGGATTGTTTTGTTTGTATGCTTATGAACACTGATATGTATATAAATATAAAATCCAAGAAGGGATGAAAATAATGAAGATTACAACAAGTTGAAGACGAAGATTTGTGATATACTTTTGTTTTTTAGGTACAATTTTTATCATTCACACCTACAGATACATTAAATCTTTACATGTGCCCCAATAATCAACACGCGCATTTTCGTTCCATTTGCTTTTTATACATTTTCTTTTTTTATTATTATTTTTATTTTTTAATACATTTGGGTTCCTTACTCTGAAGCTGTTGTGCTCCCAAAAAGAGTTGATCGAGTTGTACACAATAACTCATTAACAGCTAATACACATAGCTTTGCTTTCGGTATGATCAGTTTTATCACTCAAGAGAGGGTTGCGGCACAGTGTGTTGCCCGATTACAATAGTAAAACAAAAAAAAATATCAGTCTATTTTATTAAGAATATTCAATATTGTAAATATAGTTAAACATTCCAATAGTAAAAAACTAGCTATATGTACCATAACCCGTCACACCTTCATCTCTAAACTGCTATCACCGCCGTTGGCAATAATCTTCACCACCAAGAGCCGTCACCATAGTGTCCTTTTTCCGATCATCTTAACCATTCTGATTTTCTTATTTGGATCGATCTCACAACCTACATATATATGCAATGAAATTGGGTTCAAGATCTATCCCTTTCAAGATAGCATGGTGATTATCTTGATCTCTCATTGTTGTTGGAATCGGTGGTCTCGGAATTTTTATACACAAGGTAAAATGTCAATTCCCCCCCCCCCCCTTTTGGCATATTTATTCAATTTTAGGGTTCATGTCATTGAGCATATATATCCCTGCAAATTTCAAAGGATGAGATTTGGATGTTCACAAGCCAAAGATTTTCAAACACAATTTAAGGATAAATAAAGATTTATGACGCAGGGAAAAGAAAATTCTCTTAAATTACAATCGTGTTCATTTAAATTGCTTGATTTGTGCTATATATGCTTCATTTCTGTTGGTGTTTTTAAGATTGCTTGAATTTTATTCATTGATTGGATCTACTTGCGATTGGCATTCATGATATAGGCATCTTATTTTTATTTCTAATGAAAGGAATTGTGTAAGTTGCTATTTGTAGTTTGATTTGGTCGTGGTTTTACAACCAGTTTTCTACATAGATCTACTTCGGGTTGATGATAGATTTGTAATGGTGTAAATTGGTCTGCCGATTGATGATCTTTTTACTTGAACAGTATCTCTTGTGATACTTAATCACATATTTATAAGATTAAGAATCAGACTGCAGGTGTAAGAAAATTTCGCGATCCAAAAAAATTAATGATAGTAGACGCAAATAGCATTATTTCACTTGATGTTACACCAGTATTAGTTTTCTTCCATCAATCGAAATTAGCTAGTTTATCATAAATCAGCAACTTTGGGCAAAAGAGGTTTGAATTCATAAGTAAGAAGGTTTATACCATTTTATGATAATAAAATGACATTTGCAGAAATTAAATTATTAGAATGACATTATTTCCTTATTTTGCCCACACAACATCTTTAACAAAATGACATTTGCAGAAATTAAAACAACATTGTGGCATTTGCAAGAAGATTTTGCATTATTCTAATGGTGTGGATTATGTAAGTGATTATAACCTATATGCCATTATTTTGATTATTTATGTTATCATCTATATATTTTGTTGATCGGCGGCGGTGATACTGAATCGGGTTTATCCGAGTCACCTTATGGTGCTCCTCTCCCCTTAATGACTAGCATCTAACTTGTTTGGTTTTGGTTTGTCCTAGATATTTTGTGATGGTTGTAATAGTTGAGTACACACACAGTGCGCCAAAGTATCCACCAAGGTCTTGAAGGTACTTATATTTTATGTTTTTATTGGTTTTTTCTTTTGTATATATATCTTAAAAGATTGTACATTTATATCACATGAAGGGTATGAAGCGGATTCAATATTACTGCCCAGCTTGCAAAGGTAAATCATCAGCTGACCAACCAACTGTAAAGAAACACAAACCAAAACATAGGTATCACTCTTTTTTTCTAAACATACGGTGTTATATAGAGCACAAGAAAGATACGGTGTTATATATGAAATCAATTCTTTTAATTATTTTCTAAAGGCTGACGTTGGTTCATCAATGGAAGAAATCAGTCTGAATCATAATCTGCTGCAAGGTGTCACGTTTATAGTAGACCTCCTACCAAGGTAGATCACACTAAAGATGCTATTTTACTACATTATTATTTTTGAATTTATTTGTTACTCATTTAGCAAATATTCTTTGTTTTCTAACAAGTGTAAAGGAGGCGATATTTCATCGGCTAATGGGCCCAATTGAACATAAAGAGTAAGGGTTATTTTATTTTAAATTGTTCTATTTCTAGGATGAAGTATATATTAATGTTTTTTTATCTGTGTAATAGAACATAAGAATATGGTCGACCACGCAACCAAGTTTCCCACCGAGACGAGTTCTTGAGTTGTTCCTTGTGCAGCAAGGTGCGTCACTTTGAACTTAAGACAAGAGACGAGTGCAGATCTTATCAATTTGCAGCTGCAAGGGAAAACCGAACTTGTAGTGACATGATTTTGTGGCCGGTACCTTGATCTACCTGTCTAAAAGTTCATTTTAATCACTTGATTTGTTGTTATTCTTAAAATCTTTTTGATGAAGGTGGACATGCGAAGACCTAGAAGACTAAGAGAGGAGTTCAAGACCACATAGCGGATGCCGAAAGAATAGCAACTGCAAAGGTTGCAAGTACTGTGTGTGATTTTTATGCAAAATGTGGAGAGTGTGCTGATTAACCAGCTGGCTATCATTTTCTTGGACGGCTTTATTATGTAATAAGTGTTTTAGTAATTTCATTTCATAAGGACTTGGGTGTTACTATATATGTAACTTCAGGTGCCATTAATTGTTTCTGTTGGTTCGGGCGTTCCAGTACCAATCCTATTGTTGTCATTTCTAGCTAAATTAAGTTCCACATTAGCAATTTTATTATTTAAAATGTGGTTATTTGCTAAATTTAGTAATAAACTGTAATTTGTTTTCTATATTTGCTCTTTAAGTTACCTTTGGTTTGCCTCAACAAACATAAAAACAAACACGCAGTGTGGGGAAGCAAATGGCAATAAAGTTTGAGGTTACATGAGGAATCAATGATGGTGCCAATGTTTTATATAGTAACATAACACTCCAAAATTCAAACCAGCTTTTATGGAACTACATAGAATTAAGATCGATCAATAAGACAAGTATTTTCAATATCAGATCAAACAACACAACACTAGTCTATTTGGATCAATCTCAACACTAGCTAGCGAAAATCACTAGTAAAGAACCGGGATCTCGGATCTTGTTTGGTTATGTTATTACCGTGAGGGTGGAATAGAGAAAGGAGAATAGAGAGTTTTAAATATGGATAAGGTTGCACAAATTGACAAAAGCTTGACACTATTTATACTGTGTGTGCTCATGTATTATCTTGTATTATTCACGGCCCAATGGGCTCCATATTACAAGGCCTCGGGCCCAAACTTACAAACAAACATAATCCAACTAGCTAACTTACATTATCCTTCAAGAATAATTAAATACAAAAGACCAAACACACAATGGGCCTAACACTGGACTACCAACAATATTAATCATAACAATTGATAGCACAATTGCATGTAACGCCGATGGAAGTTTTTATGCACTAGCTTCAGCTCTTATGATAAAGCAAAGGTGGACCATGTTGACTTCGTCATCATATCCTTATTCTCAGTCCATAGACATAAGAGAAATGAAGAAAATCTTCAAAATTAAAAAGAAAAACTTTGTACTTTTATATGAATTTATAAAACTTTTGAACGTTGATTGATGAATATTATCAGATAGTAAAATTTGTTACATAAATCACACGTAGATTCATAGAAGTAACACCTAAGTATGTTCATTCACCTGGTCTTTGAAATGCTTGCTTTCTCCCAACTCGTCTACATGTCTCCTTTTGTTTTTCTAACATGGTAATCACAAACGTACATACACAAAAGTAGTGGTGGAACTTGAATGTTTAAACTTGCGGGGTGGGGGACAAAATATATTTCAATAAATCAAAAAATTAATATACGTTCTTCGGTAGTGAAAGACATGTGGTCGGTGTTTGAAGAACATGAGATGACATATTTGGGTGTGAGTAAAAGAGTATCTACAAATAAGGTAAACGAATAAAGAAACGTAAGCATCTACACATTTTTAAACTAATTTAAATAAGCTAGTAAAATATATAGTATAATTTTATCTAACTTATTAACATTTAGTTGACAAGCAATCTGACTACACTGACTTTAATGAGTTTTATGGTAGACTAAATTACGAAAATGCCCCTATGTTCCTATCATCGTCTTCACATAATTCAATTTCTACTCCATAAATTTCCTGCACATATCTAAAAACTCTGGTGAACCATCTAATCTGACACAGCCTCCTAATCTCTTATCTAATGTATGCCATCGAGCCGAAAATTGGGGGGTGAGGGACCCCTTCCCGCCCCCACTATATTCCACACTTGCACATAAGTACCAAGAGTAGCGCATAAGGGATCATTATAAAGTCCAATACCCTAAAAACCACTATATTAGTAAACTAATTAATCTTTGTTTATTAAAGTCATTAACCACTTTTATGATCAACATACTTGTGAAATTTTTAAATAATGACTTGATACCTTTAAAATTGGCTAAAGTGTGGCAAAGGGAAATTCTATGTAATGAAAAGAAATAAAACCATCTTATTTTTGTTTTTACAATTTAATATTGATTTCGAAAACCATTAAACAAGTTTAAAGACATACAATAAAAAAATACTACTTTTTGTGGTATTAACTCTTATTATAATAATTAAAATTCTCTTGTCATATACTATATCATATCACATTACATCGTTATATATCATACCATAACATATTATATCATGTTTAAAAGTATCAAATTATATTGTATCGTATCATCTATATAATATTATATATATATATATATATATATATATATATATATATAGGGGTGAGTTATAAGAAAAAAAAAGTAGTTTTCTAGGAAGTGTAAGAATTGGATTTATGATCTGATGGTTGAGATTGATAGTTTTTAAACTACCAAATAGTTTCTTACGATTAAGGATTTATGCTATATAGTTTCTTAACTCTAAATTTTGTGTTATTTCTACTCTTCCTACAAAAATATGTATTTTTATTTTAACCCTTTATATATATATATATATATATATATATATATATATATATATAAACAAAACCTCCCTAAATTCTTTCAAGCAACCAGATTGTTTTATTTGTAAATAAAGCTTCTAATGCATTTGACCGAATTCATGGGTATGGATCTCATCAAACTTAGATAGCCCTTAAACGGGTTATAACATCTTATGAAACTCTTTTATTCCTAAATATATAATTAGCTTTCTTACAATAAAACAATAAAAAAACAATCCCGTAATACGGGGGTTAAAAAGCTAGTCATATTATATAAGAAATATCATCTTATAATTAACATATCATATAAAATGATATTACATAATATCACATCATATTATCCCGTATTTAAAGCATTCCGGATTGTGTGTGATATTGAAAAGAAAAGTAAGAAGTATGAAGGAAAATTTAAAAAAAAAAAACAAAAAACAAAACAAAACAAAACAAAATTACTCTCTATAAAGCCGTGACACTTTCATTGATCTCCTCACCACCATCGGCAATATTATTCACAAGTTTCATCTCTAGTATCACCAAGCACCGTTACCATCACCTTCTGCAATATCCTTTTCCGATCATCTTAACCACTTCGATCTTAACCACTTCGATTTTAGTGTTTGTCACAACCTACCAACATATGCCATGAAAGTGTGTTCGAGATCGATCCATTTGAAGATTGCATGGTGCTCATCTTTCTCTCCTTGTTGGAATTGGTGATCTCGGAATTATTTTACCCACGGTAAATTGCTGATCCCTTTTTTTCTGTGGCATAATTATTCATTTTTAGGGTTCATGTTTCCGGTTTGTTTTGTGCAAATTTCAGTAGTATTTGAAATAATAGAAATATTTTTGATGACAGCCACTGTTTGGTCCAAATCATCTTCGCATCAATCTGGGCGAGGTCCCTCCACCATCCACCAGCATCCACTTATTCGGAGGAGGTAACGCGAGGTACTGAACAGGCAGTGGTTGTGGAAGAGGTGGCAGTGAACGGAAAGTGGCCCTGTAAAGGCTGCAAAGAAGGGAAAAGGTGGCCCTATAAATGTTCCCTGCGCCTTCAAAGGTGTTAGGAAACGAAAATGGGGAAAGTGGGTGGCGGAAATCCGTGACCCCAAATTTGGTGCCCTGGTTGGGGACATTCGACTCCGCCCATGAAGCCGCCTTGGCTTATGATGCTCTTCTCAATCTTCCAGATGAGGTCCCTCCACCACCACGGGCACCTACTGATTCCAACTGCTGGGTACCATCCTCTAGAAGGAAGCAAGCTAGTGGGGCCTTTGGGGTGCCGAATACCGACATGACTGGCCATCCATGGAGCAACCATCCTTTGCTGCCATACCTTCGATAATGCAGTCGATGTCGAGCTTAAACACACACTGCTGGGTTGATCTTGGTGATATTTAAGAGCCGTAGTCAGTAAGGGGGCGCATGGTTGCTTTTGGTGGTGTATCTTGATGAAGAAGGCTTTATAAGAGTTGGTTAAATATGAAACTTAATGAAGATATGTAATATAAAGAATGTATGTAGAGTCACGCGATATGTGACTTCTATTCTGTGTTTTATAAAAAAATATAATTTTAGGATCCTTCGTTTACGTTTATCCAAAATTGCAGTTTTCATTTCTTATGTTCAAAAAACACTCTAATCAACCTTTATGTACAAATTTGTGTAAAATATTTTAGGGTTTACAAAAACAACCCAAAAACTGGTTTCCACATAGACTTGATCAAACAAACATATGCTATGATGATTACTTGTTGAAATTTGGAGCCAGATTTTGTTATTACTATAATCTTAGACATCATATACTTGTTTATTATACTGCATGTATAAGTTGTTTAATGCTTATATATTGCTTCCACCTTAGTAGTAAATCAAACCATGAAAATGGCTCGAGTCAAGCCTTATGCATGTAGCGTATTAACTAACCAATCATGCTTTCGTGAGCATTCAATACATTTCATCAGTATAAAACTGTTAATGTGAGCTTATTTACCAGCCATCCATGCTTCTGTTATTGTTTGAAAAACAACGGTGTCACTTTAGTTGTTCCTATACATAGGTCGGCCCGTGTCTCCTATAAATGCCTGAAATTTGGGCGTTGAATTTGCTTAAGGTAAAGAAACAGTCTTCGTATCATCTAGCTGAAGTTCATCCGTTGTTACAATCGTATTTCATTTTACAAATTGAAGTTGATGTGTGGGCTATATATGCCGGAATTTGCTTTTATATTTATTTAAAAAATTGTTTGAGTTGCTATATAAGTGTTTCTATTATTGCTCTGACTTTGAATATGATCGATTAGATCTACATGTTACTAATGGTTGCGATATTGGCGCCGGCTTAATGCTTGCAGAATTTGATGCAACTGCAAGGGAAAACCGAACTTGCCATTACATGAAATTGGGCATGTAAATTGATTTGTTTATCTAAAACTTATGACTTATTTGACTTCATAATCGCATCAAACTCAACCCTTTTCATTATTCATATGTATCACAGATGGATTTCCATCAACCACATAAGTTTGGAGTTTTGTTTCACAGGCAGTTAATACGGAGATTGCACTGCTATCAGTGTAAATGCACCTAATTAAGTTGGCATCAATCGCTTGCTGGTCCTAGGTGCATCTTTTCAATCATTTTCAATAAACAATTCAGTGTTTTTAATTGAATTCTAATGCCACAATAAAAATAACTGCAAAGCTTACAGGTACTGCAGGTGTTTTGAATGCGAAAAGTGCAGACTTGAGGACAGTCGATGCAGAGGGTGAACTGATTTGTATGCAAATGCACCTAATTAACTTGGAATCTATCACTTCGTTGTTTTGGATTTATCTTTATAATCATATTCAATAACAGTTTCAAATGAAATTGGGATTGTTTTGATTCTAGTTTGATTAATCTAATAAATAAGTATTGCTGTTTGTATGTTTATGAACATTGATTCATATATAAATATAAAATTCCAAGAAGGCAAGAATATGATGAAGATTAAGATAAGTTGAAGACGAACATTTGTCTGTTTACTTTTGTTTTAGGGAAAGTTAGATACAAATTTGGATACGAATTTTGACATGTTCAACTTTCATTGAAGATCAACAAATTTTGATCTATTCACACCTAGATAAATTAAATCTTTACATGTTACTTGAATCATAAGTGTAATTATATTACCTAGTCAGGAAAAGTTGCCAAGCATAGAGAGCATGTGTTGATAGTCAACACGTTTTCATTCCATTTGCATTTGCTTTTGATACATTTGGGTCCGCAGTTGTTGTGTTCTTAAAAAGAATTCAACGGAATTGATAGCTAAGAAACATAGTTTTGTTTTCGGTAGGAACGGTTTTATCATTCAAAATGGGGTTGATGCGCAGCTTGCTACCCGTTATCGTCTCTTTATTGTAATTGGATAATTTTATTGAGAATATACAAAATTGTAAAACGTTAATAGTAAAACAAGAAAAGTTCTTTAAATTATCTGGAAAAGTAAAAATGAAAAGTATGAGGAAAACAATAAAGAAAAATAAAACAACAAAAACTAGCTATATATACCCTAACTTCACCACCAAGCGCCGTCACCATAGTGTCCTTTTTCCGATCATCTTAACCATTCTGATTTTAGTATTTGGATCGATCTCACAACCTAAGGATTATTCATAACAATTGTTAGAATACTAAGGAATTTAGTATTATGATATATGCAATGAAAGTGGGTTCAAGATCGATCCCTTTCAAGATAGCATGGTGATAATCTTGATCTCTCTTTGTTGGAATAGGTGGTCTCGGAATTTTTATACACAAGGTAAAATGTCAATCCTTTTTTTTTTTTTGGCAAATTTACATTTCTAGGGTTCATATCATTGGGCATAACACTCACATGTTTAATTTAAGTTTTGATTTAACAAATCGTTATGTTATAACGGAACTCATATTTGATTTAGGTTCATTTAAATTGCTTGAGTTTCTATATAGGCCTAGGCTTCAATTCTGTAGGTGGTTTTTAAGATCGCTTGAATTTAATCGATTGATCGGATCTACTTGCATTAAAGTTCATGATATATGTGTCTTATATTTATTTCTGATGAAAGGAATTGTGTAAGCTGCTATTTATAGTTTGATTCGGTCGTGGTTTTACAATCAGTTTTCTACATTTTCATCAGTTCACTAGATCTATTTCGGGTTGATGCTTAGTTTGTGATTGTGTAAATTGGTCTCCTAATTGATGATCTTTTTACTTGAACTGTAAATCTTGTGATAATCACATATTTATAAGATTATAAATCAGACTGAATGTGTAAGAAAATTTCGAGATCCAAAAAGATTAATGATAGTAGACACAAATAGCATTATTTCACTTGATGTTACATTAATATTAGTTTTCTTCCAACAATCGAAATTAGCTAGTTTATCATTAAGTAGCAATTTTGGGCAAAAGAGGT
This sequence comes from Bidens hawaiensis, assembly GCF_021521415.1. Taxonomy (NCBI): domain Eukaryota; kingdom Viridiplantae; phylum Streptophyta; class Magnoliopsida; order Asterales; family Asteraceae; genus Bidens; species Bidens hawaiensis. The sequence goes on along the minus strand of NW_027504847.1, from coordinate 2,094,328 downwards.
TTGTGATGCATTAACAAAGGGTATAAAGATTACGTGTGACTGTTATGTATAAATGCCTTTTCTTTTCATAACTAGGTATGATGATTATTCACTCTTATGTTGTTAGATTCTTTTGTAACTGTTACTTTTCCTAGTTTGTAAAAGTTGTTCAAAGTTCAAATCATTTCAAGCATCTTATTAACTGGAATAGTTAAAAAAGATATATAAACAAACAATGCTTATCGTTCTTTAAATATCTAACCGAATTGAATCTGGTTGCACAAACGACAGGAAATGGGACTCTCTTTACAAAAGAGGAATTGGCTGCCTTTGCTGAGAAAATCTTGGTGAGAGCGCCACATTATGTTGAAATAGCGTGTGGTTGCACAAACAAAAGGTTGGGAGACTCGTTAGTCATTCTCAGAATCAGTGACGATGGCACCATCCGCTCTACTTGCCATTGCACTCTAGACTGCAAAGAAGGCATGATCAAACTCTCACAACCACTTACTGTTATTATATCTTTTGTTATAAAATCTTATATATGGTACTTTTGGTTGCAATAGTGTTTAGAGTCCTGCAAAACTTGTGAAACACACATCGGGTTGTATGAATATGCCAAATTGGAGGACCATGATTTGGGTTCTTAACTCCAACCTCAAGAAGATAAAATTAGCTCAAACATGTTTACTAAGGTACTATAAAGGAGATGAATATGTTAGACCACGCAACAAAGTCTCCAATCGAGACGACTTCTTGAGTTGTACCGCTTGTCACAAGGTGCGTCGCTTTGAATTAAATACAAGGGACGTGTGCGAGTCTTATCACTTTGCAGCTGCAAGGGAAAACCTAACTTGCAGTGACATGTGTCGCGGCAGGTAACTTTATCTATCTATTTAAGAGTTAATTTTTAGTAAGTTGTTTTGTTATAATTCATAAAACCTTTTTGATGAAGGTGGAAATGCGAAGACCTCGGGGAGAGGAGTTCAAGACCACGTAGCGGATGCCCAAAGAGTAGCAATTGCAAAGGTTGCAAGTATTGTGTGTGTTTTGGATGTGACATGTGCAGGTTCGTGGAATGTGAAAGCCAAGCGTGTGCTGACTTTTATGCAAACACACTTACTTAACCAGTCATCTATCCTTTTTATGCAAACACACTTACTTAACCAGTCATCTATCCTTTTTATGTATTGAGTGTTACTATATATGTAACTTCAGGGGCCATTAATTGTTTCTGTTTTGGTTCTGGCGTACCAGTCCTGTTGATGTCATTTCAGTTGTTAGCATGAAGGACCTATGGCTCAAGACTCTCTACCATGTGATGTATAAATTAGTTCCACATTAGCAATTTTATCATTTAAAATGTGGTTATTTGCTAAATTTAGTAATAAACAATTTGTTTTCTATATTTGCTCTTAAGTTACCTTTGGTTTCCCTCAACAAACATAAAAACAAACACGCAATGTGGGGAAGCAAACGGCAATAAAGTTTGAGGTTACATGAGGAATCAATATGTTTTACATAGTAACATAATACTCCAAAATTCAAACCAGATTTTATGGAACTACATAGAATTAAACTCGATCAATAAGACAAGTATTTTCAATGTCTTGTCAAACTGGACTACTAACAATATTAATCGTAACAATTGATAGCACGGTTGCAAGTGACACCTATGGAAGTTTTTATGCACTAGCTTCAGCTCTTACGACAAAGCAAAAACTAACCATGTTGACTTCGTCATCATATCCTTATTCTCAGTCCATATACATAAGAGAAAAACTGGTATGGTTGAAGATTTTCAAAATAAAAAAGAAAAACTTTGTAATTTCATATGAATTTATAAAACTTTTGAACGTTGATTGATGAATATTATCAAATAGTACAAACATGTTACATAAATCACACGTAGATGTAGATTCATAGAAGTAAAGCCTAAGTATGTTCATTCACCTAGTCTTTGAAATGCTTCCTTTCTCCCAACTCGTCTGCATCTCTCCATTTGCTGTTGTAACATGGTAATCACAAACGTACATTTACAAAGCAGTGGTGGAACTTCAATGCTTTTGGGTGGGGGGGGGGGGGGGGGGGTTGATATATTTCAATGGGACATTTACATATATTCCCTTGCTAAGTTCCTTTATTACATATTTACCTATCCCTTAAAAATTAATTACATATTTCCCCTTCTTAAACCACATATATTGCATATCTCCCCATTTCATTAAAATTTTCTAATTAAATGACTATCTTACCCTTAATTATTTATAGCATATAATAGTTTATTGTAAGTATATTATACTTGATGTTTAATTGCTTAAATATGTTAAACAAGAAATTGAAGTTTCCTGTATGGTTTGGAGGAAGAAGCAACAGTAGCCATGTCGGCTATGTTGAGGGGAAATCCAAGAGTCTAAGTAACCAATACATACTAACAACAATTACCGTTTCATCATCTTAAACTACCCTACACCATTGATGCTTTCATCAATCAAACCATTTCAGATTTCTATGGTTTCAACAAAACTGGCGGTATAAATGGGAAGGAAATTCCGACAACATCTCCGGTTACCGTCTCTGAAAAGCCACCACCACACTCAAAACCCTAGCCCTAATCTTCTCCCTGCCGCTCTCAGCCACCACTATCTGATTCCACCATCTCTAATTTTGATATCCGCATGTGGAACAAGCGCCGCCGGTTAGGGATAGCCGCCGCCGACGATGGCGACGGCGGCTTAGGGTTGCTTGCAGGTGGAATGAAGTAAGGGGTGAGAATGTGAGATGTCTCTACAAGCACTGAACGATGATACAGATATAAGAATTATAAAAGCGCAATAGGGTGATTACAAGTGAGATGGGGAAATATGTAATTAACTTTTAAAGGTTGGGGTAATATGTAATAATGCATCTTAGTAAGGGGATATATGTAAAAATTCCTATTTCAATAAATCCAAAAATTAATATACGTTTCTTTGGTAGGGAAAGACATGTGGTCGGTGCTTGAAGAACATGAGATGACATACTTGGGTGTGAGTAAAAGAGTATCTACAAATAAGGTAAACAAATTAATAAAGAAATGTAAACATCTACAAATTTTAAACCAATTTAAATAAATTAGTAAAATATATAGTATAATTACAAGTTTTATCTAATTTATTAATATAGTTGTCAAGCAATTTGACAACATTGGCTTTAATTAGTTTTATGGTAGACAAAATTACAAAAATGCCCATATTTCCCTATCATCATCTTCACATAATTCCATTTATACTCTATATATTGCCTGCACATATCTAAAAACTCCGGTGAACCATCTAATCTGCCGCAACCTCCTAATCTCTTACATAATGTATACTTCTTAGCCGAAAATCAGGGGCAGAACCCTTTGTAACATCTCGGGTTTTTCGTATTTGAATTTGTTTATGTTTAACCCGACTCAAAATGTAATTCGGATCTTTTGAATTATTTAAATTTTGTATTTTTTAGTATTTAACTTGGTTAAACTTAATTTATATTTTCTTAACTTTCAAACTTGTCAAACAACTCTTAAAAACCCTTAAAATCACTTAAAATGCTAAAAATCGCATTTATAAAAGCACATGGACTATTTTTGACCCAAATCCCGAAACTTATGCCCCAAGATGAAATAATATTATAACATGTACACATTCTTACCTCAAATATTAAAAACGACTTTCGACTGTTAATTGGTTCGATTTTGTTATAATAAGCTATTTCGGTTTCTTAAACAAGCAATTACCTAATAAACGATTTTGAGATGTTTTAATTAATCAAAACACATCATAAAACCTTAAATAATATTGAAAACATCAGCCTCCATCTCTTAATCTCAAAATCCCTCTCCTCCTTAACCAATTTCATAAAGATTGTTCAAGTTCTTTCATCTACAGTTTGACTTAGGTGTTCAAAACTCTTTGACTCGTCTTTTCCCATCTCTCCTTTATGTTCCAGGGTAAGTTGTCTTCATTAAAAACATTTATTTTTATCTATCTAACAAAGCCCTCGATCAATTTTACTGATTAATGGTGTTTTTTGGGTTAATTGCTCTCCGACCTGTTTTAGGCATAATAGTTGACTATCTGATTTCTCTATCTTGTGATTGAAATTAGATTAAGGCCAGAAGAATTTTATGTTTATTTTGAAATTTTGAGTGTACTGGTCAGAACCCAACTTCCGTATCGAAGTTCGGATTTTAAACAGTACCAGCTCGCTTAAATCGTTAAAATCTCATAACTTGAGTTTTATACATCCGTTTGATCTGAATTCAGCGGATATGTTCTTGTTTTTAATTATAGTTTACTTTCTCAAAGTTCCAGGTCTGTTCGTGTCGGATCAGTCAGCTCGCTTAAGGCTCAGGACTCGTTTAATATCTTACATTTCTCGTTCAACTTGCCTGAATATTCAGGTGAGTAATCACTCCCCTATTTTACAGAATTTAAACCTTTTGGGGACATTATGCGTACCTTATAATATTTTTATATATTACATTACTTGCAAATCTCAAGTATTGTGGTGTTGATCAATCGAATGTTTATATGCTAGTTGCTTACATGCTCATTTGTTTACTTATCGCATTCAGTGAGGTCCTTCATAATCACATTAACGTATGATCATACATCGTCTCAGTAGCCAAAAGCCGATTCGCTAGGCAATGGTCAACCAACACCCCTACTTGTATTTATTTCGTCTTAGTAGCCAAAACCCAGTTCGCTAGGCTATGGTCAAACAATACCAATTATTTGCTCTTTATTTGCTTAATATTTAATTGTTGACACTCTTAATACTGATTTGCATAATTTTATATATATTATATTATCACATAAAATATGGTGATTGCTTACTCAACATGTGTTGTTGACAAACCTATTTTTACGCATATTGCAGGATGTTTATTTTGAATGTTTGAAGTTATTGAAGAACTTAGTTTATTTGGATTTTAGGTTATTAATAAAAAGACAAAATGTTACTAGTATATATGTTTTCTCTTTATTTGTAATCTCTTTTGAATAATGTGTACTTAATTTCAATTTAATAACATAATTAGATATTACACTAATATTGTATGTTAGTGCCTTATGAGATGTGAACAAACAGTTCGTGCCCCGGCGTTTCCTTCGTAGGTTGGGATCTGACAGATTGATATTAGAGTTGAATGCTATAAGATTAGGGCATTAGAACTTGTCTAGTAGTATGTTTTTTTCATTAGTGACTGATATATGCAAAATAGCTTGATCAGGTTTTCGTAAAAAATAAAGAAAATATGTTACTTTTTAAGGTATTAAGACGGTGTTTGGGATTGCTTATTTTAGCCGGCTTATGCCTTATAACTTATTGAAAAGTTAAAAAAGGTACTTGGATTGTCTGATATATGAGGGGATAACTTGACAAGTTGCAATATTCTAACTTGTGAGTTAGAACTTATAGGAATCTCAAACAACCCCTAACTCTTATTATAATAATTAAAATTCTCTTACCTTAAATCACATCATATCATATTACATTATATCATATCACAGTACATCATTATATATCGTATCACAACATAATGCATCATGTTTAAAAGTATCATATTATACTATATAATATCATAGGAAGAATTAACGTATAAATTAAATTAACGTGCTAACTATGAGAATCAAGTAGTGTAATTATATATACAAGTAGTGTAATATATAATGCAATTACACTACGCGGTAATTGCAGCATACTATAATCACACTATATTGTATATATAAATACACTACTTGTTTCTTACAATTAGCATGTACATTAATTTGTATCTATCCAAACTCATGAGAGAGGACGTGACACCCATATGGGAAGAGTGTATGGCTTCCAAACCACATGGCAACACCACCTCATCCCATGTGGGTAATGTGCATGACTTTATTTCATGGCAAATGTTTGCCACACAACATTGATTCATTAGTGATAATTGAAGAATTAAAATGTATTAATAAAGTTTTAGATTACTTGTGGGTAGGTGTTGCCTGTAAGTTTGTGGTTTGTGTGTAATTAAGGGTAGAAATGAGGTATTATTACATTATTGACCAATGCATGGGTAATACACATAAGTGCCCCTTCCCCTCTAATATCATATTAATAAAAAAATATCATCTTTATAATTGATATATCATGTCAAATAATATTACATAATATCACGTCATATTATCCCCATATCAAAAGCATTCCAGATTGTGTGTGATATCAAAGAACAATAAAAAGTATGGAGGAAAAAAAAAAAAAAAAAAAAAAAAAAAAAAACTCTCTTTAAAGCCGTGACACTTTCATCGATCTCCTCACCACCCTCGGAAATATTATTCACAAGTTTCATCTCTAGTATCACCAAGCACCGTTACCATCACCTTCTCCAATATCCTTTTTCCGATCATCTTAACCACTTTGATTTTAGTGTTTGTCACAACCTACCAATATATGCCATGAAAGTTTGTTCGAGATCGATCCCTTTGAAGATCGCATGGTGTTATCTTTCTCTCTTTGTTGGAATTTGTGGTCTCGGAATTGTCTTGCCACGGTAAAATGTTGACCCCTTTTTTCTGTGGCATAATTATTCATTTTTAGGGTTCATGTTTCTGGTTTGTTTTGTGCAAATTTCAGTAGTATATGAATAACCGAAAATATTTTTGATGACAGACACTGTTTGATCTGAATGGTCTCTTCATCAATCCTAGTGGGTTGTGGAAGAGGTGGCGACGAACGGAAAGTGGCCCTCTAAATGTTCCCTGCACCTTCAAAGGTGTTAGGCTACAGAAATGGGGAAAGTGGGTGGAGGAAATCCGTGACCCCAAATTTGGTGTCCTGGTTAGGGACATTCGACTCCGCCCATGAAGCTGCCTTGGCTTATGATGTTACTAGGAAACTGTTTGGTCTTGATGCTCTTCTCAATCTTCCAGATTAGGCCCCTCCACCACCACGGGCACCTACTTTTTCCAAGTGCTAGGTACCATCCTTTAGAATGAAGCAAGCAATAGGTATTGAGCTTAAACACACACTATTGGGTTGATCTTGGTGATATTTAAGTGCCTTAGTCAGTAAGGGGGGCCGCGTGCTTTTGGTGGTATCTTGATGAAGAAGGCGTTAGAGTTGGTTAAATATGACACTTAATTAAGATATGTAATATAAGGAATGTATAAGGTCACGCAATACGTGACTTCTATTGCAATTTGTTTATGTTCAGAAAACACCAAGTGTCTAATCAATCTTTATGTTACAAATATTTGTGTAAAATATCTTAGGGTATAGTGAAACAAACCAAAAACAGGTTTCCATATAGACTTGTTCAAACAAACATATGCTATGATGATTACTTGTTGAAATTTGGAGCCAGAGTTTGTTATTACTATAATCTAGACATCATATACTTGTTCTTATACATAGGTCGGCTTGTGTCTCCTATAAATGCCTGAAATTTGGGGATTGAATCTGCTTTAGGTAAAGAAACAGTCTTGATATATATCATCTAGCTGAAATACATGATCCGTTGTTACAATCATATTTGATTATACAAATTGAAGTTGATGTATGGGCTATATATGCCGGAATTTGTTTTTATATGTATTCAAATTGTTTGAGTTGCTATATATGCTACAAATCTGTTGGTGTTTCTATTATCGCTCTGACTTTGAATATAATCGATTAGATCTTCATGTAACTAATGGTTGTGATATTGGAGCCAGCTATTGATTTCAGCTGAACTAAAATTGCTTAAGTTGTTATTTGTTACTAGATTTGGTGGGAGTTTTTATAATCAGATCTCTTAATTTCGATCAGTTGACTAGCTAGACCTGCTTTTGGACTAATGCTTGTGATTGTGTATTGATAATTGGCTCGCTAAATGACGAATTAAAAATACAGTTTAGATGGCAAACCAGGAGGTTATGGATGCATTATCAGTCTTCTCATATATGAAATGTATGACAATGGTTATGCTTTTGAAAACTTTTAGGTATTAAGATTATTCCTTCTAAAATCGTTAGATTCTTTTATTTCAGTTTTTCTAGTTAGTAAAAGTAACATATCAGTAACTCGTGTTTTGATTAATTTCCATTCTAGTAGAGTTTTAATGTCCGTAGCTGTCATAACTATTATCCCTTGTAAGTATCTTAATTTTTTCACGATTTGTACGCTGTGGATTTTTTCACGAGCATTGTTTAGAACTCTATGATAATATTATGATGTGGAAATTATATGTTTGAATATAGCTGAATGATTTTTTTCGTTTTCAATGAATTTGTCAGATTCTTCTATTACAGTTCTTCCTAGCTGTATGTTGTTTAAATATATATTTTTAATTGTATTTGTTGCCTATAATTCGTTCGGTTTGTATGTAAATTGACTTTGGTTGAACTCACAGGAACTGCACTAGCTTATCAAGTGATGAATTGAGTGCCTTTGCTGGGAAAATCATAGTGAGAGCACCCTATTACATTGAATTAGTGTATGGTTGCAAAAAAGAACAGCTGGGAGACACGTACATTCGAGAATCATTGACGTTGGCATAATTCGCACTTTTTGCCATTGCAGCCTAGGCTGCACACGGGCATGATCAAACTTTCTCACAAAACGCTTTCTGTTCTCCTAGCTTTTCCCCCCCTAAAAACTTAATGAAGGTTATTGTCCTGCAAAGTTTTCAAAACATGCATCTCAGAGTACAAGCATGTCAAACTGGGGGGATGAAGGTTTGTGTTCTACATTGCAATGTCGAGCAAGTAAAATTGGATGAATCGTGTTTTCTGGGATGCTATAAAAGAGATGATTTCCTGGGACCATACAACAAGTCTCACACCAAAAGTGCAGAGGCTTTGAGGACAGTCGATGCAAAGGTTACAAGTACTGCGGGTGTTTTGAAAGGGAAAAAAATTAGCAGGCTTGAGGACAGTCGATGTGGAGGGCGAACTGATTTGTATGCAAATTGATGCAGCAGTAAAATGATAACGAAGATCAAATCACGTTGATTCTACGAATTCCCGTGATGAACTTCAAGTAACCCCCAAATCCCACCTAAAGGTCTAAGGGAAAATGAAGAGAAAAATCAAATTTATTAATAATCAAGTCTCTCTCTTCAGATTACATCAACATAATATAAATAGAGTTTCAAATACAAAATGGGCCTAAAATGGGCCATGGGCCAAACACAAACCCAAAAACAAAAACATAAAAACTAACAAAAAAACAATAAAAGGCCCATAACTTTATTTAGGAGTCGTTTTTGGGCTTCAGACAGGGCTAAACCGCCGTAGGCGTTTGCCACAATGTGCTCCTCTTCTCAAGCTTCGATTTGACTGGTAATGGGCCTGAAACGGAGCTTCGTGGGCCAAGTTATGCCCGTTTTCGTGGGCCACCCTTTGTTGCGCGATCTTGGGCCTCCAGAAACATAATAGCCCGGTCTTCAATACTTGGGCCCACATCACAAATGCACCTAATTAACTTGGCATCTATCACTCCCTTGTTCTGGGTTTATCTTTATAATCATATTCAATAACAATTTCAAATGAAAGTGGGATTGTTTTGTTTGTATGCTTATGAGCAGTTATTCATATATAAATATAAATTCCAAGAAGGAAAGAAAATAAAGATCAAGACAAGTTGAAGACGAACATTTGTGATATACTTTTGTTTTTAGGTACAATTAATTTCTATAATTGCATCATAACTAACGTAAAAGAATTTTTATATGAAGATCAACAAATTTTGTTATATTCACACTTACAAATACATTAAATCTAGTAAGGAAAAGTGTAATTTTATTACTTAACTAGGTTATTGACCCGTGTACGACACGGGTGAAAATATAGAAAATTTCAAGTACACACATATACAATTTGAAAGGAAAACATATTTTTGAATATGCTTTTTGAGATGGCAATATAATTTATAATTGCAATTCATATTGATATGGAAACAAAGCTATTAAAAACATAAATTTACGAAAAAGTAAGTTTTATAGTACAATGCTTACAAACATAACTGAAAACTTAAAAACATAAAGTTCATAAAATATTAAAAGTTTTTTTATAAAACATATTTGTTGTTTTGTTTGTAGCTATACAATGTTGTCTAAAATAAGCATTTTAACACCGTATTTACTTTTCACTCTTGATCAAGCTACATACAGATGACCATGTGTAAAAACCGGGTCTCTAAAGTATATTTCAATCTTGTAAGAGACTGGCTTTTACTTTTGTTAATGGTAATTGCAAAACAAACTATAACGTGAAACTGTCTTCTGTTTAACTTGTTCTTCTTGATCTCTTCAATCTTCACTAAGGGTTATTGGAGCAAGAAAAGTATACTATGGTACTATAACTTGATCGAGATTGAACTTTGCTTGGAGAAATACTTAGAATAAATCCACTTACTTCTCACAGGCAAACTTGAGATCCTCATTTATTTTATCTTTGCTCGACCCACCAAGCTTTGCTTGTAAACTTGGTTTATGCTCAGACAATCAAGTGTTTGCTTGTGTGAAAACTGTACTCGATAGAATAACAACCTTGCTTGACGAAGTGTAGCTTGCTCGAAGCTTGACACTTAGAAAACTTCAAGAAGATAACCTTACTCGCATAATATAATTTGCTTGGGATTGTGAAAACTTTGCTCGAAGTGCTGAATTTGCTCTCAAGTTCCATACTTAGCTATTATTGAGGAGGTTGAGAAGATTTCAGCCTTTTCTTATAAATTTTATTGACCCAACAAAAAGGTAAAAAAAGTATATAAATTAATGATATGATTTCTATCTGAATAACAAATTGGATTAAACCAAAAATACCTCAATACACGTGGATATAAATTCAACTCTTTTATTATTAATTCAAATCGGCACATAACACGACACATAACACTGAATACATATACCAACCATTTAATTTTAACTCTAAGCTTTATCTTCAAGGCCCATAATTCAATTCACCTTTTGTACTTCTCGGTTGTCCAAATTAAACCGATGTATCTATGTGAAATCGATATTATATCATTTAACTTATGTGGACATAAATTACGCTAAGTGCATAAAAAGTTTTATTAAGTGTTGGACAAAAACCATTATAGGTCAATCCAACCCGTGCCAAAATGTACATGTAATTGGTTAGTTACTCAACCTATTTTGGATCGTAACTTTATTAAAACAACCTATCAACCCCTGCATTAATATTTTGAACAAAATATGCAAAGATTAAAAAAAACATTAATCAGGTTATAATTATTTAGTTAAAAAAACAACCATATCAATTACTACCTCTCAAATATCAAACATCCCTATCAACTTTATTATGAAATAGATAGTAACCTTTCATCTCCAACAAATTATGTTTTAAATCTAAACGTTCCATAACTAAACCAACCATATTATTGAAGTGAAAGATCCAAACCGACCAAATTTCTAGAGTTACCAAAAGTAACGATAAAGGTTCGAACTTCCATACGGGCCAATTCAACACCGAACTTTTGAGGGTCAACATGCCCGCCCCTATGGACAACAGGTTCATCATTGTTTGACCATTCTATTTTCAACACACATATATATTTTCTTTGCCATTTCTTCTCTTTCTAGATTAGAAGATTAGCTTATTTATTTTATATACTTTGAATATCTTAAATATTTCAATTCGTAATATCATGAACCCGTCTAACACAAAGTAGATTATGGTGTAGAGAATGTCATATTTTACATTCTTCTTGGTTAATATTTTCTTCAACTTGACGCATGCCAATATGCCATAACTGATATATCCTTGTCCTCTTTTATCCAAAACCAGAAAACAAAATAAAATAAGATACAAAAGAAAAACTCGTTGAATTAAATATTCATTGTTAAAATGATAAAATCAGAGTATTAGTATTATGAACCAACAAAAAATAGATTATGATGTAGAGAATTCCATATTTTACCTTCCTCTTGGAAAATATTATCTTCAACTTGACTCGTGTCGTGACTGATATATCCTTGTCCTCTCCTATCTAAAACCAGTAAAAAAACAAAATAAAATATGAAAGAAAAACCCGTTGAATGACATATTGAACTTTAAAATCACCGTATCCTGAACCAGTCTAAACAAAAAGTCGAATATGGTGTAGATAATGCCATATTTTACCTTCCTTTAGGAAAATATCGTTTTCAACTTGGCACGTGCTATGACTGATATATCTTTGATCTCTCCTTCTAAAACCAGAAAGAAAAAAAACAAAATAAAATATGAAAGGAAAACCTGGCCGATCATTTTGCCATATATGTTACGCATGAATACACATATGTGCTTAACATCGTTTGCCTGTAATTCAAATCCACGTTCAGTAGAGTTCGTTACTGTCTCTTCCTTTTTTCAAAATTTTATATATTAATGAAACGATACTGAAAACATAACTTGATACGATGTGGAAGATGTGAGTCTTAGACCCAAATATATACAATTAATCGATAGTGAGACATGGGATAGATGAGTATTTTAAAACACATAAACAAAAATAGAATGTATTTAAAAGTTTTTAATTGCGATATCAAACAACTGTAATTGTATTAACATCATTTGTAGAAAAAAAAGGAAAGGTTGCGAGATTAAAGGTATAACACAAGACAAGTTTTAAAAGTAATTGTCTATTTTGAATTTTATACATAAAATAAGAAAGGTCAAACCAAAATTTAGTCGGTTACTGTCTATATAATAAAAGTTCTAATTTAATAAGTAATATTTTGTTGTTTCCAAATATATAAAGCCAAGTGAGTGTCTAAATTTTTAAAAACTATTCAAACTTAGGTCTATTTTTTATACATAGATACAAATAACTGAAATTTAAAATAACAACTTTAATGTTGTTATTATAGTATTTGTTAATCTTAATGTTCATATAACATATAATAACTATTGAACACAAATAGATGCATAATTAATAAATTGTCATATTTGGTATCTTCAATGTGTATTATTTAAAATATAATCAAAATGATCAAATCATAAGACCTGTAAACATTAAAACCAACTTTATTTACTCTCCTAAGTCCTAACTACCGATCTTATCGTCCATCACGATTATTTAGCCAAACTCCGGTGTCGATTATATTTGCAGGATCTAATGAAATCATTATAGGATCGATGTAAAATAATGGCCGATTAAAAGAGAGATTTGGGTGATTAGGCTAAAAGGAATTGAATATCAAGGAAACCGGGTATTGAAATTGAAACAATTGAATATTGGAAAGCTGGTTTTGAAACTTAAAGTTAAATGATTACATTAATTATTAGTAATTTAATTTCTTTTTGATTTATTTAATATTTAAGAAAATTAGAGAAGTGTAAGATATATTTGGAAACAAAGGTAATGGACCAATAGAGAAAGGGCATGTGAAGACAATCTCATTTGTTTTAATAGTATAGCAGGATCAGGAAAAATTGCTAAGCATAAGAAAGCATGTGTCAGTAATCTAACACACGCGCTTTCATTTCATTTGCTTTTTATATATTTGAGTCCCGTACACCGAAGCTGTTGTGTTCCTAAAAAGAGTTGAGCAAGTCGTACATAGCAACTCATTAACAACTAAGAAACATAGCTTTGTTTTCAGTATGATTGGTTTTATCATTCAAAAGAGGGTTTCGGCGCAACTAGCTTATTGCCTGTTTTCCTGTCTATTTAATGTAATTGGATATTTTGTTGAGAATACTCAATAATGTAAATATTGTAAAACATTCCAATAGCAAAACAAAAAATATCTTTACATGATATTTCAAGCGATTTGTCTGTGTACGTCATGGTGTTTGTGGAAAAGTAGGAACGCGTTGGTGCATAATGGTGTGCGTAAGTTCCTCAACGGGCTGGTGGAAGAAGTTAAGGTTGTAAGCTATTTGTGGGTTAAGAACCGAGGGAAGAAAGCTAATATTTCCTGGGAAAAGTGGAGGAGATTTGAGGTGTAAACGGTCCTGGAAGTGTGATTCTTGCTGCTGGGTGTTTTATTATTTACTTGTTTTTTGGATATGTAGGTGTTTATTTTGGGGTTGATTGTAAAATTTGATGATTGTATCTTTCTAGCCTCTAGCTAGTTATATATAAAGCTTTGTTGATCTTAAAAAAAAAAAGTAAAACAAAAAATATCTTTACATGATTGGATGTGATGTGGAAAAGAAAAATGAAAAGTACGAGGAAAATAAAATAGAAAAATAAAAAGAACAAAAACTAGCTATATATACAATACCCTAACCTGTCACACACTCACACCTTCATCTCCTCACCACCAAACCACTATCACCGCCGTCGGCATTCTTCACCACCAATAGCCGTCACCATAGTGTCCTTTTTCCAATCATCTTAACCATTTTGATTTAATTAGTATTTGGATCGGTCTCACAACCTACGGATATATGCAATGAAAGTGGGTTCAAGATCGATCCCTTTCAAGATAGCATGGTCATTATCTTTTTCTCTCTTTGTTGGAATCGGTGGTCTCGGAATTCAGTAAAATGTTAATCTTTTTTTGGCATATTTATTCATTTCTAGGGTTCATATCAATTGTCAACACATGAATAACAAATATATGGAACAATATCATTCAGGGTTTCTTGAGCTGATTTGGCAAAAAAGAATAACACTTGCCGGCGTTATAACGGAAACCTAATCGAGTCGACGATAAATATAGCCATATATATCCCAGCAAATTCCAAAGGGTGAGATTTGGGAGTTCAATCATAAGCCAAAGCTTTTCGAACACAATTTAAGATACATATGGCGCAGGGTAAAGAAAATTCTCTTAAATTACAAATCGTGTTTAATTTTTGTTTTGATTTAACAAATCGTTATAACGGAACTCATATTTGATTTAGGTTCATTTAAATTGCTTGAGCTTCTATATAGGCTTCAGTTCTCACTTGAATTTAATTGATTGATTGGATCTACTTACGATTAAAGTTCATGATATAGATGCATTATTTTTATTTCTGATGAAAGGAATTGAGTAAGTTGCTATTTCTAGTTAGATTCGGTCGTGGTTTTACAATCAGTTTTCTACATTTTAATCAGTTCAGTAGATCTACTTCGGGCTGATGCTTAATTTGTGATTGTGTAGATTGGTCTGCCATGCCAATTGACGATCTTTTTACTTGAATAGTAACTCTTGTGATACTCGCATATGTATAAAATTAGAAATCAGACTGCATGTGTAAGAAAATTTCCAGAACAAAAAGGATTAATGATAGTTGACGCAAATAGTATTATTTCACTTGATGTTACATTAATATTAGTTTTCTTTCAACAATCGAAATTAGTTTATCATAAATCAACAATTTTGGGCAAAAGAGGTTTGCGATGTATTAACAAAGAGTATAAAGATTACGTGTGTCTGTTATCATAAATGCCTTTTCTCTTCATAACAATTAGGTATGATGATTATTCACTCTTAAGTTGTTAGATTTTTTTATAACTGTTTTTCCTAGTTCGTAAAAGTTGTTGGAAGTTTAAATCATTTTAAGCATCTTATTAACTGCAATAGTTAAAAAAAAACAAAATCAAACCATGCTTATAGTTTTTTGAATTGAATTTGGTTGCGCAAACAACAGGATACAGGAGTCTCTTTACCAATGAGGAATTGGATGCCTTTGCTGACAAAGTCGGGGTGAGAGCATCGCATTATGTTAAAATAGTGTGCGGGTGCACAAACAAAAGGTTGGAGGACTCGTTAGTCATCCTCAGAATCAGTGACGATGGCACCATCCGCTCTACTTGCCATTGCACTCTAGACTGCAAAGAAGGCATGTTCAAACTCTCTCACACAACCACTTACTGTTATTATATCTTTTGTTATAAATCTTATATATGGTACTTTTGGTTGTAATAGTGTTTAGCAGTCCTGCAAAACTTGTGAAACACGCATCGGGGTGTATGAATGTGCCAAATTGGAGGACCAAGACTCCAACCTCAAGAAGATAAAATAGCTCAAACAAGTTTACTCAGGTACTATAAAGGAGATAAATATGTTAGACCGCACAACAAAGTCTCCCATCGAGACGAGTTCTTGAGTTGTACCACGTGTCACAAGGTGCGTCGCTTTGAATTTAAGACAAGGGGCGTGTGCAAGTCTTATCACTTTGCAGTTGCAAGGGAAAACCGAACTTGCAGTGACATGAGTCACGGCAGGTAACTTTATCTATCTATCTATCTATCTATCTATCTATCTATCTATCTAAGAGTTAATTTTTAATAAGTTGATTTGTTAATTCATGAAACCTTTTTGATGAAGGTGGACATGCGAAGACCTCGGGGAGAGGAGTTCAAGACCATACAGCGGATGCCCAAAGAGTAGGAATTGCAAAGGTTGCAAGTATTGTGTGTGTTTTGGATGTGGCATGTGCAGGTTCGTGGAATGTGAATGCCAAGCGTGTGCTGATTTTCATGCAAACACACTTACTTAACTAGCCATCTGTTCGTTTTATGTATTGGGTTCAACTATTTAAACATATTGGATAAACTGTTGATGTTTTTAGATTTTGTATTGCTAAAGAACTGCATATTGTGTATTTCTTTACGTTATTCTTCACCACATTTCACCACAAAATCAATGGATATCCACATTGAGACGAGTTCTTGAGTTGTTGAACGTGCAACAAGGTGTGTCGCTTTGAACTTAAGACAAGGGATGTGTGCTGGTCTTATCACCTTGCAGCTGCAATGGAAAACCGAACTTGCAGTGACATGATTCACGGAAAGTAACTTGATCTACCTATCTAAAAGGTAATTTAAACACTTGATTTGTTATTATTCATAAAACCTTTTTGATGAAGGTGGACATGTGAAGACCTCGAGGAGAGGAGTACAAGACCACATAGTGGATGCCGAAAGAGTAGCAAGTGTGAAGGTTGCAAGTATTGCATGTGTTTTGTATGCGAAATGTGCTGGTTCGTGGACTGTGAATGCCATGTGTGTATTGATAATTATGCACACACTTAACTAGCCTTTTATCCTTTTTGTGTATTGGGTTTAACTTTTTAAGCATATTGGATAAACAATTAATGTTTTTAGATTTTGTATTGCTAAAGAACTACAGTTTGTGTATTTCATAAAGTTATGCTTCACCACATTTCACTACAAATCAAAGGATCTCCACTACATTGATTTACCATCAATGATCCCTTGGTGTTGGTGTGTTACTAAGTTGTCTGTTAAGATTCTTGAATGTAAGACTATCAATGGAAGTATCATCGATGGTTGATCACGAAGAATATGGTCAGATGGTTGTGGCAAATTGGCCGATGAGTTAGTGGTGGTTATGCTCATCAGTGATATCCATTTCTTCTATTTTTTTTTTTTTTTTTACCTTTGGCTGATATTTTACAAATGAATTTCTACACTCTTAAGTACAAGTAAATGGTATAGAACAAAAAAAAAAGTCAACTATAATTCATTTAACCAAATGTTGTCATAATAATACACAAAATACATTTGATAAAAACAAAGCTATTTAGCTAAGTGTCCGAGCCGTAGCATCTTAAAAAAGCCTAGTATGTTCATTCACATGGTCTTATAAATGCTTTGTCATCTTCTAATCCCCTCTCCATTTGTTATTGTAAGGTGGTAATCTTCAAGCCTCAAATATTGGCTAAATTATTAGAAATTATTTATGATAATACATTAACAGAAGTACCAGGAGCATTCTTGGTATCCGCAATACCAAGAATGGCATGGTGGCTTAGTGGGAATTATTATAAGACTTAATAACAGATAAAACCACTAAATTAGTAAAATAACACGCATTTATTGAAGTCATTAATTAGGTTTGTAGGTCTCGTGTTGGATCTAACAACTAATCCCGGATCAATCCGTAAACTTAGCGAGCAAAAATCACAAAATTTATCTGGTTCTCGGATCAAAGAACACACAAACACCAAATGAGAAAAAAGAAGTATAAGAATAGAATAAGTATTTCCAAGAATGTTACCTATGGAGTATAACATGGTATTTATACACCATACCTAGGTTGATTACATCATGGACCCAAATGGGCTTTCTCATTGGGCTTGTTACACCCAAAAATGTCTTGTACCCTTACAATGATTAAACGAAAACAAAATTAAACAACAAATTACATTTAAAACTATCTAATACATAATACATAAGCTTCCAATATTTAGCACTATAGTCTCCCACTAGGCTTTTGTATAGATAGTTTCTTTCGTCTCTAACCATGTTTGGTCTTCCATTCTTAACATTTGTCAGCTCGAACTCTGAAAGTGTTTCAAAGTTCAATGGATCCAAACTCTTATTGGACTCAGATGATTCTTTATTTCCATTCTTGGAGATTTGAGTCTCAAACTTTTCCATTCTTATTCTCTGGGAATGACCGGCAACAGTAAATTTAAGAACATCATATGCGGGAGGCTCGACATCTAATCCCCTTCTTATGTTGATTTTCTTGAGCCGACTTGTCTCTTTCCTTTACGTCTTGATGGATCTTCAGACACGATCAAATTATGTTCATGTTCAACCAACAACTTCTCACGTTCTCATGTTCTTTTACGCGCTTCACCAACTGCAACTTCAATCTCTTCAAACTAACACTTGTTCTTGATCTGATTGTTTAATGTCAATTGCACAAATCTAGAAACAGATAAGATGCGTTCGCAAACCCTATTTCAAGATCAAATAAGCGTTAAGCTTTCAAAGCATACCCTTGAAATGGAAAATTTTGCACTTTGTAACAATTAACTCATTGACCTCTCTAGCTCATAAAGTCTATACAGCCCCAAAGGTTTTAATGTTTAAAAAAATAAAAATAAAACACAATTAAAAATAAATAAGAATTTAAAATATTTATTTATTAGCAAAATAAAACTAAAAATAAAATATTTTTGACATTTTACAAACCTTTTATATAGAAAGAAACTATATATTTGTGGAATTTTCTTTAAGGAGGAGTTATACAAATAAGCAAGCTACAAAAACTAATGCAAGTTACTACTTGCGAGATACATTGAATCTATACATGTTTGTTTCATGTGATATGGAAAAGAAAAATGAAAAGTACGAAGAAAAAAAAAGAAGAAGAATAACACTCTCTATATATACCCTAATTAGGTAAAGCAGGGGTACACTTTCAATTCTCGTCTCCTCAGTCCTCACCACCATCGGCATATTCACACCTCCTTTTTTCGATCGTCTTAACCATTTCCCAATTTTATTGTTTGGATCGGTCTCACAACCTACAATATAAGCCATGAAAGTGTGTGGGAAATCCGAAATCCATCCCTTTCAAGATCCCATGGCGATTATCTTTTTGCCCTCGTTGGAATCGGTGGTCTCGGAAATATTGTTATACACATGGTATAATGTTAATCCTTTTTTTTTGGCATATTTATTATTCATTTCTTGGGTTCATGTTTTTGGTTTGTTTTGTGTAAATTTCAATAGTATTCGTATATTTTTTTGACATCTTTGATGTTATCAGAATAATAGAACAAACTTTTGTAAATGGAACTATGTAAACTGCCCGAGTCTAGTCTATAAACATGCAGCGCATTAACTAATCAATCATGCTTTCCGTAAATCTGTATACAACTCATGTTAAAGGGATAGAGGAAAAATAAAAATAAAAATAAAAAAGCCCTACGAAAGGGAGTAAAACTTGAGTTGCATCTATCAGTGCATTTCATCAGTTGTTGCAACAAATTGTTTATTTAAGTTCATTAAAATTGCTTGAGATATTGCTCTATATATGCTTAAATTCTGTTGGTGCTTATAAGATCGCTTTGAATTCTAAATCGATTGAAGGGATCTGCTTGCGGTTAAAGTTTGTGATATAGGTGTCTTATTTTGATTTCTGATTAACGGAATTGCTTAAGCTACTATTAATGGTTAAATTTGGTTGTGGTATTACAATCAGCTTTCTAAATTTCAATCAGTTCACCAGATTTGGGCTGATGCTTTGTGATTGTGTAATTATCTATAATATAGACTACAGTTTAGCAACCGTTGGCCTAATAACTGCTTTTCGGTGTAATCTGGACCGTATTAAATAAGTGGTTCAAATCAAATCTCAGCCATTAAAATGCCAAAATTGACGGTTTTATTATGGAACAAGTAGTTCTTAATGGTTCCTGAATTGCGCGCTTTGGTTTTATTATGGAACAAGTAGTTCTCATTGGTTCCTGAATCGCGCACTTTGCCTAGTATTTTGCAATCCTTGTAGCCTAATTACTGCCATTTGGTGAAATCTGGATTGTATTAAATGAGTGATTGCTATTGTTAGTTGTATTTAGTTATAATTAGGGTTTTAGCCCATGTAGTTGGTTAAAGCCCATGGGTTTTTATGGGTTGCAAGCTAGGGTTTTTTTGTGTATAAATAGATGTAGTTGTCTTTGTATTATTCACACATTCAAGTAATAAACATTACTTTCACTACAACCATCTTCTTCTTTACATGGTATCAGAGCCACGGCTCTCGATCCAAACCCTAGCCGCGATCTGACCCGAACCCGAGTCTGACCGGCCGTCACCAGCAGCCTTCAGATCTGAAACAAGCTCCTGCCTTGTTGTTCTGTCCTGTCACAAAATTCTTTTTTTTCGACCGTGAAAGTACTGTTCACCGACGAACACTGTTCACGTTGGAATCACTGTTCATCGGAATACTGTTCACGCCGGAATCACTGTTCACCGGAGTACTGTTTATCGCCGGAATTACTGTTCCCGCCGGAAATTACTGTTCAGACCGGAAATTACTGTTCCCGCCGGAAGTCACTGTTTACTGCCGGAAGTTACTGTTCGTTTGCCGAAATTTCTGTTCACTGCCGGAAAGTTACTGTTCGCTGCCGGGATTTACTGTTCACGACGAGTAACTGTTTGCGCCGGAATCTGTTTTCGCCCGCCACCCGCACTTGTTACTGTTCACAGTCAATTCTCAGTTTCGTGTATCACTATGGGCGAAAATAAATACATGTATACATTTACTAAAGAGGAGCATGATCTTATTCAACGGTTTCTTACCTCCCAGTTGCCTCATCCTCAAACTAGCTCGGCACATTCAGGTAAACCTTCTAGCCTTGACTTATCATGGGTGATTGATTCTGGAGCCACACATCACATGACTGGGAATCGGGGTATTTTTTCTAGTCTTCAAAATGTTTCCCATGCACCGGTACGTCTTGCCGATGGATCTTCATGTCCCGTTCTCGGTATAGGATTCATCAGTAACTCGGAAAACCTAAAACTGTCTTCTATCCTATTTGTTCCTAAATTTCCTACCAGTCTTTGTTCAGTGAGTCAGATTACCAAACAAAACAACTGTTCTGTGACCTTTTACCCAACTCACTGCGTTTTTCTTGAACTAGGAACAAACCGGGTAATTGGTACTGGTTTTGAATCAGGAGGTCTCTATCGTATATCCCCGTTTTCGCATCCTGTAGAAAACTTATGTGATTCCGCTGTCAGGGAGGCTCACTGTCGGTTAGGTCATCCCTCTACAGTGGTTCTGAGGCAAATGCGACCAGATTTACCACTTTCGTCTTTTAATTTTCATTGTGAGTTGTGTCAACTTGGTAAACATACCAGGCGTCCCTATCCCCCTAGGGTGCCCAATCGAGTCAGTTCTTGTTTTGAACTGTTGCATTCTGATGTATGGGGTCCTTGCCCTATCAAATCTACGTTGGGTTTTGAATATTTTATTACCTTTATTGATGACTATTCTCGCACTACTTGGGTTTATTTGTTGAAATCTCGTAGTGAGGTATTGTCCATATTTCGAGAATTTAATGCTTATGTTCAAAACCAATTTAACACCACCATTAAAACTTTACGATCTGATAATGCTAAAGAATATTTTTCCACCGACTTTTCTTCATACTTAAAAACCAACGGCATTATTCATGAATCATCGTGTGCTTATACATCTTAACAAAATGGTGTGTCCGAATGCAAAAATCGTCACATATTGGATGTTGCTCGCACAATCATGATTCAATCACGTGTTCCTCATCGTTTTTGGAGAGATGCCGTTCTCACTGCCACATATCTTATTAACCGCATGCCCTCAATCGTTCTTCATGGTAAAACACCGTTTTCTGTACTATTTCCCAACGATGATCCATTTCCTCTCGCACCTAAAGTATTTGGTTGCGTCGCCTATGTTCATGACCATCGTCCGAAAACCATCAAAGTTGATCCCCGAGCCATTCGTTGTGTCTTTCTTGGTTACTCACGGGTTCAAAAAGGGTATCGATGTTATAGCCCATCACGTCACCGATACTTTACTAGTGCCGATGTAACTTTTCACGAGTCTCCTTACTTTCCCGAGTGTTCCACTCATGTTTCTGACCAGTTTCCCGACCTCGATATACCCACATCTTGTAACACCCCGACCAAAGGCGGATTATACATCGGGGCGCCACATATTGTTTCATTACTCGTGACACTATTGGTGTCAATATTTATTAATACACATTTTATCGCGCACGCGCAGCGGGGAAAATAAAGAACATAAATTAAACATAAATCAATATATTATAAATTATAACATTCAAACAACATTAACTTGTCTTGATACATTTTAATTCTAGGTCCAAAAGTAAAAACGTCCTACGTGTCCACAAGCTCCAAAACAGCTACTGCAAACCTGAACATGTGTTAAAATAAACGTCAAACACTTGCGTGTTGGTGAGAAATCAAGTTTAATAGATAATCATAGATAATCACAGTAAATCTGCGCGCAACACGTGTATGTCTAGAGTTTAACAAGGGTGTAATCAGATTGTGATCAAGCCTAAGATAGTTCATAGATCATAGTTCAATCCATGCTCCCAATTGAGCATAAAAACGAGAAAACATCTGTGCAAGTGTAAACAAAGAAAACCGTAAACGATAGGTCTCCCGTGTTCAACTAATGGTACCAACGGAACTGCGGAATAGGCCGAACAAAGCGGTTAATGATACACACATACAAATAAACAGCCAAGTAAACGTCCTCAACACATGGGATACTGCGCGACTAAAGCTCATAAACAAGTTTAAGACTCTAAGTTTGTATGAACACACGAACATCCCAAAACATTAAAAGCAAAAAGGGATTAGGTACGAGATTACTCACATGATAAACGATGCGGTGATAGATAAAGCAAGAACCAACTTTAAACAAGCACAAGTTAACCTATAAATAAGATTATTGTTTTAATGATTTGTTTTAAGTCTTGATTATAAGTTAGCATAATTAATAAGTAAATTATAATATATATTACCGGAAAAGCAGGAAGAACAAGGAGGAAGACGGAGGCAGAGAGGAAGACGGCAGAGAGAGCAAGGAGCAAGAGAACAGGAGAGATTAAGTGTTTTGTGTGTGATGTGTTAGGAAAAATAATACTATTATTTATAGAGAAACCCTAGGAGACATAATCCCTAGAAAAGGGGAAAAGATCTCAAAAAGCAAAAGATATCAAAAAGCATAAGAATCCAAAAGCAAAAGATATCAAAAGATATGGCAGCTGCAGGGGGCAAGATAAAGCTGACAGGGAACAGTAACAGGCATGGGCGGTTCAGATAAAGGTACTAGTCAAGCATGGCAAAAGCAGATCTCAAAAGATAATGTCAGTCACTTTTTCTACCAACCAATGGGGGTTGGTACGCATGCTGCGCCGAAAGTAACTATTCAGACATTAGATAGGTTAGGTCAACAGCACAGAAGATAAGACAACACACAGCATACAGGCTGGAATAAACAGAAGATACAAGGGTTAAGCGCGGGAAGGCTGAGTGCGCGAGCGCGAAGGCTGGCACAACAATCCTTAGCGCACTGCGGGAAGAATCACAAATCCTTAGCGTGCTGCGTGAAGAACAAGAATTCTAAGCGCATCGCGGGAAGAACATACATTCTTAGCGCATTGCGGGAAGAACATGCATTCTTAGCGCGCTGCGAGAAGAGTTCTCTTCACGCATCGCAGGAACAAGATGTCTTCACGCAGGCTTCCATGAGTCTGGCGCGTGGAGCTGCAGACATCCTTAGGCGGGAAGAACCAAAGGACAAGCAAAGAGAAGAGGGAAACAAAGCGTAAGGGCGGGACGGCGACAAGAGGGAAAAGAAGGCGGAAAGAAAGAGAGAGAAAGAGGCGGGAAGGAAAATATATATTATTATTAAAAGTAAAATATAAGTATAAATATTAAATAATAAAAGAGAGATCGGGTCAGAGAAACGGGTACCTGGGTCGGGTCGGATCGGGGCAGATGTCACAGTCTCCCCTACTTTAAGAAATTTCGTCCCGAAATTTATCTCGAAGTAGGTTGCGCAGAGAACAGGTGCGGGTACTTGATCTTCATTTGATCTTCCCTTTCCCATGTAAACTCGGCTCCGCGCTTGGACTCCCAGCGAACTTTCACGATAGGGATACGACTGCGCTTGGTTTGCTTAACCTCGCGATCCATAATCTCAACAGGCTTCTCAATGAAATGCATGGATTCATCAACTTGAACTTCATCAAGTGGAATGTGAAGGTTCTCGTCAGCTAAACACTTCTTGAGATTGGAAACATGGAACGTTGGATGCACATTACTGAGCGCGGGCGGCAGGTCAAGTCTGTAGGCAACTTTTCCCACACGCGCGAGAATCTTGAATGGACCAACATAACGAGGAGCAAGCTTACCCTTCTTCCCAAAGCGGACAACACCTTTCCAAGGCGACACTTTGAGGAGAACAAGATCACCAACTTGAAATTCGAGAGGCTTTCGCCTACGATCTGCGTAACTCTTCTGTCGGCTTCTGGCAGTCAGCAAATGATCACGGATCTTGGCGATTTTATCGGTTGTCTCTTGAACAAGTTCGGGTCCTGTGATTTGAGTTTCACCCACTTCGCTCCAACAAATTGGGGAGCGGCATTTACGACCGTAAAGTGCTTCAAATGGGGCCATACCGATACTGGAATGATAGCTGTTGTTATAAGAAAACTCGATCAAAGGCAGGTGTGAATCCCAATTACCTCCAAAATCAAGAACACAAGATCGGAGCATATCCTCAAGAGTTTGAATAGTTCGCTCAGACTGACCGTCAGTCTGAGGATGATATGCCGTACTCATGTCCAAGCGAGTTCCTAGCGCAGATTGGAGAGATTTCCAAAAGCGAGATATAAAACGGCCATCGCGATCGGATATGATGCTCAAAGGAGTACCATGGCGGCAGACGATTTCCTTGACATAAAGCTGCGCGAGATGCTCAACACGGTAGTTTTCACGAATGGGCAGAAAGTGAGCAGATTTAGTCAAACGATCCACTATTACCCAAATGCTATCATGTTTGCTTGCTGTCAAAGGTAACTTGGTAATAAAGTCCATCGCTACACATTCCCATTTCCACGTAGGAATTTCTGGTTGTTCGAGCAAACCAGATGGGCGTTGGTGTTCAGCTTTAACTTTAGAACAAGTCAGGCACTTAGCTACGAACACAGCAATATCCTTTTTCATGCCAGGCCACCAATAAGTAATGCGCAAATCCTTGTACATCTTATCAGCGCCGGGATGAATAGAATACCGAGATTTGTGCGCTTCACTCAGGATATCAGCGCGAAGATTCTCATCACAAGGGATCCAGATGCGATTGAGATAGCAGAGAATTCCACTCAGATTAGGGACAAAGAGTGCTTCCGCGCCACACGCTAACTCGGCGCGAAGGTTACCATTACTGATGGATGCGCGCTGCGCGTCACGAATACGCGATTCAAGGTTGCTTTGAATCGGCGCGAAGTGAAGCTGGGTGCGCGGCAAGATACAGTTAAGCTGGCAGGGTTTTCGGCTGAGCGCGTCGGCTACCACATTAGCCTTACCAGGATGATACCGGATCTCACAATCGTAATCGCTGATGAGTTCGTTCCATCGGCGTTGCCTCATGTTAAGTTCCTTTTGATCAAAGATATGCTGAAGGCTTTTATGGTCAGTGTAGAGGATACACTTAGTACCATAAAGGTAGTGTCTCCAGATCTTCAAGGCAAAAACAACTGCACCTAGTTCGAGGTCGTGAGTTGTATAATTCCTTTCATGAACCTTAAGTTGCCTTGATGCGTAAGCGATAACCTTGCCTCGTTGCATAAGAACACAACCGAGACCTTGGTTGGATGCATCGCAATACACGACAAAATCATCATTACCCTCAGGTAGCGCAAGAACAGGAGCTTCACACAACAAACGCTTGAGCGTCAGAAAGGCTTCTTCTTGCTTCGAGCCCCAAATATATGGTTTACCTTTGTGCGTAAGAGCTGTTAAAGGCAAAGCGATCTTTGAGAAGTTCGAAATGAAACGCCGGTAATAACCAGCTAAGCCCAGAAAGGAACGGATCTCAGAAGGGGAGGATGGCGTAATCCAGTTCTTGATTGCTTCAATCTTGGATGGGTCGACATGAATACCCATCTTGTTTACAACATGACCAAGAAACTGTACTTCATCAGACCAAAATTCACACTTGGAAAGCTTAGCATAGAGTTGCTCGGCTCTAAGCTTTTGCAATACCAATCGGAGATGTTGCTCATGCTCGGCCTTGGTCTTAGAATACACCAGAACATCATCGATAAACACGATCACGAATTTATCCAAGAAAGGCCTACACACCCGATTCATTAGATCCATGAAAACGGCGGGTGCGTTGGTTAGACCGAAGGACATGACCAAGAATTCAAAATGGCCATAACGAGTACGAAAAGCAGTCTTCGGAACATCTTCATCGCGGATGCGCAACTGGTGATAGCCAGAGCGGAGATCAATCTTCGAGAAACAAGAGGCACCTTGGAGTTGATCAAAGAGGTCGTCAATACGCGGTAAGGGATACCGGTTTTTAATGGTGAGTTTGTTCAACTCGCGGTAATCAATACACATGCGAAACGATCCGTCTTTCTTTTTAACGAACAACACCGGAGCACCCCAGGGCGAAGAGCTAGGGCGAATGAATCCTTTAGCAGTCAACTCTTGAAGTTGGCTGGCCAATTCTTGCATCTCAGCGGGTGCCAGACGGTAAGGAGATTTAGCAACGGGGGAAGCACCAGGGACAAGATCAACACGAAACTCGACTTCACGAGCGGGAGGGATACCAGGAAGATCATCAGGAAAAACTTCAGGAAAATCACGCACAACAGGGATATCGCGAAGCTTCTTTCCTTCATCGGGTTTAACCACATGGGCTAGAAATGCAATACACTTCTTCCGCATGAGTCTTTGGGCTTCGGCGCAAGACATAAGTTTAAGACCACTGGAGGGTTTTTCGCCGTAGATATGAAGATCACCATTTTCTCGAGGTATGCGAATCAATTTCTTGGCGCAAATAACTTCGGCGCGATTCTTCGAGAGCCAGTCCATACCAATGATAACATCAAAGCTTCCAAGAGGCATAGGGATGAGGTCGATCAGAAAATCGTTTTCGTTAAGGTTAAGCGTGCAATCTTTAATTACCGAGTTTATTAAAACAGTTTCGCCATTAGCCAATTCAACTGAAAAATCTTCTTTTAAGTTATCGCGCGGTCGCGCAAGCTTCCGCTCAAAGGCGTGAGAGATAAAACTTCTATCGGCGCCAGTATCAAAAAGCATAGATGCATAAAATCCATTAAGCAAAAATGTACCATTAACTACGTCGTTATTCGCTTGCGCTTGGTGCGCGGTTATGTTAAAAGCTCGGCCACGCGTCACTTGGTTCGAAATTTGGTTCACCGGATTCGCTTGAGTAATCTGAACTTGTAGCCTTGGGCACGCGTTCCGGAAATGACTGGGATCACCGCAGTTAAAGCACGATCTGGGTCGTGGGTTTTGGTAAGTTGGCTGTGGGTTCTGCGGGTAGGCTGGTGGTGTTGGCGCAATCGGATTGGAGGGAGGGGTTCTACAGTACTCAACGGAGTGACCTACGCGGCCACATCGGTTACATTGTCGACACGGGACTTGAGGTGGGTGATGAAGTCTACAGGTTGGGCAAAAGGGTTGGTTTCCTGTGTAAGGCTTCTTAGTTGGCGGGGCAGGAAGTGCTGGATTGGTTAAGGCATAGTTGTGGACTACAGGAGGTGCTGGGTAGGTTGACAGTGGGTTAGGCGCGTAAACTGGAGGTTGGTAAGCGGGTTGCTGGACAATGGGCGGGTTGGTAAGCGCATAGGCTTGTCTGCGCCTACGTTTCTGGTTATGGTTTGAGGGTTCTGGTTTGGTTTCTGTTGGTTCAGGGACAGTCTTGGGTTTGGTCTTCTCAGTTCCCCGCAGGAACAGGGTTCCTGCTCTGACATGGTTGTCGCTGAGCACAGCGGCCAATTCGATGGCGTCAGAGAGGGTTACTGGGTTTCTGGCCCATACAGAATCTTGAATTTCCATGGGGAGACCCCCAAGAAATTTCTCGATTGCTCGGCGGGAAGGGGTAACAAGGTGAGGGACCAGTAAGCTTAGCTCGTGGAAGCGCGTCGCGTACTCGCGCGCTTCACCGCTGTATTGCTTCAAGTTCCAGAATTCTTCCTCCAGGCGCTTAACTTCGTTGGGAGGGCAGAATTCTCGCGTAAGAATTTCCTTGAATTCCTCCCATGTCATGCTAGAAGCAGCCTCTGCGCCACGCGCATGAGCTACTCCATTCCACCATGTAAGCGCTCTGGATTCCAGGACACTGGAAGCATATAGGGTTCGTCTTTCTGAGGGGCATTGGGTATGGAGGAAAGCGTTTTCAATCTTCTCAAGCCATTGGAGCATCACGGTGGCTCCTTCAAGACCTGTGAACTTCGGAGGGTTACCCGCATTAAAGGACTTAATGTTATAACTGGAGGTATTAGCATTGTTTTGGCTCAAAGCTTGGGCTATTGCGGCGGCCATTTCCTGGGAACGTTGCTGTCTACGCATGCGCGAGGCTTCTCTTCTCTGAAATCGGCGAGATAGCGGAGGCATTCTATAAAAGTTTTAATTTTAGTTAATATCTTGGTTTTAGCGCAAAGTTTTAATCTTATAAAGCTTGGTTTCACGGAGTTAGATACTATCAAAAGTTAAAGTAAAATAAATGACTTTAAATGCAGACTTAATAAGGGTAACAAATTCGAATCAAGAACCGACAATTCACGTATCACCGTGACTTTCCGAGTTCTCAATTTAAAATAGCTAGTAAACGAGTATTGGAGATTGACGATTCATGTATCACCATGACTTTCCAATCTTCAATATAAAATATACAAGAAAATGAGTATTGGAGGTTGACAATTCATGTATCACCATGACTTTTCAAGTCTCCAACCTCAGAACATAATCGTAAATGGAAATTGAAAATCAACTATTCATGTATCACCATGACTTTTCGGATTTTCAAATTCAACAAACGAATATGTAAGTAAAATCAATAAAAATCGAAATTCAACAAAAATCGAAATATCGCGAAATAAAACATAAAATCATATACTGCGCAAGCGCGAGCATATTCATAAATAACGAGTAATTAACAATAAGCGCGCAAACATGAGATTTCTCTCATGCGCGAGAAGGGACTCTTAGGTATTCTAGGCCGTTACGTCTAACCACCTATCCTAAAGTCAACCTGGCTCTGATACCAATCTGTAACACCCCGACCAAAGGCGGATTATACATCGGGGCGCCACATATTGTTTCATTACTCGTGACACTATTGGTGTCAATATTTATTAATACACATTTTATCGCGCACGCGCAGCGGGGAAAATAAAGAACATAAATTAAACATAAATCAATATATTATAAATTATAACATTCAAACAACATTAACTTGTCTTGATACATTTTAATTCTAGGTCCAAAAGTAAAAACGTCCTACGTGTCCACAAGCTCCAAAACAGCTACTGCAAACCTGAACATGTGTTAAAATAAACGTCAAACACTTGCGTGTTGGTGAGAAATCAAGTTTAATAGATAATCATAGATAATCACAGTAAATCTGCGCGCAACACGTGTATGTCTAGAGTTTAACAAGGGTGTAATCAGATTGTGATCAAGCCTAAGATAGTTCATAGATCATAGTTCAATCCATGCTCCCAATTGAGCATAAAAACGAGAAAACATCTGTGCAAGTGTAAACAAAGAAAACCGTAAACGATAGGTCTCCCGTGTTCAACTAATGGTACCAACGGAACTGCGGAATAGGCCGAACAAAGCGGTTAATGATACACACATACAAATAAACAGCCAAGTAAACGTCCTCAACACATGGGATACTGCGCGACTAAAGCTCATAAACAAGTTTAAGACTCTAAGTTTGTATGAACACATGAACATCCCAAAACATTAAAAGCAAAAAGGGATTAGGTACGAGATTACTCACATGATAAACGATGCGGTGATAGATAAAGCAAGAACCAACTTTAAACAAGCACAAGTTAACCTATAAATAAGATTATTGTTTTAATGATTTGTTTTAAGTCTTGATTATAAGTTAGCATAATTAATAAGTAAATTATAATATATATTACCGGAAAAGCAGGAAGAACAAGGAGGAAGACGGAGGCAGAGAGGAAGACGGCAGAGAGAGCAAGGAGCAAGAGAACAGGAGAGATTAAGTGTTTTGTGTGTGATGTGTTAGGAAAAATAATACTATTATTTATAGAGAAACCCTAGGAGACATAATCCCTAGAAAAGGGGAAAAGATCTCAAAAAGCAAAAGATATCAAAAAGCATAAGAATCCAAAAGCAAAAGATATCAAAAGATATGGCAGCTGCAGGGGGCAAGATAAAGCTGACAGGGAACAGTAACAGGCATGGGCGGTTCAGATAAAGGTACTGGTCAAGCATGGCAAAAGCAGATCTCAAAAGATAATGTCAGTCACTTTTTCTACCAACCAATGGGGGTTGGTACGCATGCTGCGCCGAAAGTAACTATTCAGACATTAGATAGGTTAGGTCAACAGCACAGAAGATAAGACAACACACAGCATACAGGCTGGAATAAACAGAAGATACAAGGGTTAAGCGCGGGAAGGCTGAGTGCGCGAGCGCGAAGGCTGGCACAACAATCCTTAGCGCACTGCGGGAAGAATCACAAATCCTTAGCGTGCTGCGTGAAGAACAAGAATTCTAAGCGCATCGCGGGAAGAACATACATTCTTAGCGCATTGCGGGAAGAACATGCATTCTTAGCGCGCTGCGAGAAGAGTTCTCTTCACGCATCGCAGGAACAAGATGTCTTCACGCAGGCTTCCATGAGTCTGGCGCGTGGAGCTGCAGACATCCTTAGGCGGGAAGAACCAAAGGACAAGCAAAGAGAAGAGGGAAACAAAGCGTAAGGGCGGGACGGCGACAAGAGGGAAAAGAAGGCGGAAAGAAAGAGAGAGAAAGAGGCGGGAAGGAAAATATATATTATTATTAAAAGTAAAATATAAGTATAAATATTAAATAATAAAAGAGAGATCGGGTCAGAGAAACGGGTACCTGGGTCGGGTCGGATCGGGGCAGATGTCACACATCTCCCTTCCTCCCTACCATTCCTATGTCGACTCCCTCTACTGATCCAATCTCTGCTGATTCTGACCCACCGACAGAACCTCCGCCACTGCTTTTCACATATGCTAGGCGAGGTAAGGGTCAAATATCAGAGACACTTGATTCACATTCATGCCACAACCCCGAAATACCCTCAGATCCTCCATCTGCATCCGAACAATCTACACCTCTCACTGATACATCCTTACTCGATCCGACACCTTTACCAGAAGCTACCCCTGATACACCCGTTTATGATCCTCCTGGTGCACCACTACCCGATATACCTATTTCTTTTCGCAAAGAACCCCGGAAATGCACTCGTTACCCAATTCAGGACTTTGTTGCCTACACCTACCTATCTCCTGAATCTCATGCGTACACCACTACTCTTGATTCCTACCCGATTCCCAATATGTAACGAGCGCTCTCGCTCACCCAGGATGGCGAAAGGCTATGGAAGACGAACTTGGGGCTCTAAAGTCCAATCATACATGGGATCTTGAAACACTTCCTAAAGGGAAGCGTATTGTTGGTTGTCGTTGGGTGTTTACGGTTAAACTACACCCGAACGGCTCCTTACACCGCTTGAAGGCTCGGTTGGTCGCAAAAGGGTATTCTCAGGCATATGGCATTGATTATGATGAAACCTTCTCGCCAGTTGCTAAAATGCCATCTGTCCGTATTTGTATTGCTCTTGCTGCCATTAATCATTGGCCGCTCCACCAGCTTGATGTCAAGAACGCCTTTCTTAATGGTGTTCTTGAGGAGGAGGTATATATGGAGCAGCCACCGGGGTTCGTTGTTGAGGAGGAGGCCTCGAAAGTTTGCAGACTACGTCGTTCTCTATATGGTCTTAAACAGTCTCCCAGGGTATGGTTTGGTCGATTCTCTAGTGTTATGGGACAGTTTGGGATGACTCGGAGTGCCTACGATCACTCTGTCTTCTTTAGACACTAGAAAGGAAAGAGGATTATCGTAGTTGTTTATGTGGATGACATTATAATCACAGGTGATGACGAGGTCGGGATCACCGAACTCAAGCAGTTTCTTCAGTCTCAGTTTCAGGTCAGCGACTTAGGTCGATTGAGGTATTTCCTTGGCATAGAAGTTTCTCGCTCTCCACAAGGAATACTTCTCTCCTAACGAAAGTATGTCCTTGATATGTTGACTAAATGTGGCTTACTGGGTTGTAAACTTGTTGATACCCTAATGCTTCCTACAAAGAAACTCCTCCCAAAGGAAGGAGATCCAATGAAAGATCCTGAGCGATACAGACGGTTGGTTGGTAAACTTAATTATTTAACCGTCACACGACAGGATATCTCCTTTACTGTTAGTGTTCTGAGCCAATTTATGGCTGCGCTATACACCGGTCACTGGGATGCTGCCATTCGTGTCTTAAGATATCTTAAGACCTCACCTGGTTTGGGTATATTATACTCTGATCAGGGTCATTGTCGTGTGGGTGCCTTCACGGAAGAAGGAGATGGTCGGATATCAGGGTTCTCCGATGCAGATTGGGCAGGTTGTCCGATTTCTCGACGATCTACCACCGGATATTGTGTGTTTGTTGGAGGAAATCTTATATCATGGAAGAGTAAGAAGCAACACACGGTTTCCCGATCGAGTGCCGAATCGGAGTATAGAGACATAGCAGATGTAACATCAGAGATGACATGGGTACGTCGTCTTCTCATAGAACTCGGGGTTGTTTCTAATGACTTGATGCGGTTATACTGTGATAGTCAATAAGCCATTCACATAGCCAAGAATCAAGTATTTCATGAGAGGACAAAACGTATTGAGGTCGACTGCCACCTTATCAGAGATCGAGTAGTAGGCACACAAACTGATCCTCCATCCATTCAACCAGTTCATGTGAAGACAAATTTTCAGCTAGCAGGCATTCTAACTAAACATCTCCGGAAAGCTCAGATAGATTTTATTTGTAACAAGTTGGGATGATTAACATCTATGCTCCAACTTGAGGAGGAGTGTTAGTTGTATTTAGTTATAATTAGGGTTTTAGCCCATGTAGTTGGTTAAAGCCCATGGGCCTTTTATGGGTTGAAAGCTAGGGTTTGTTTGTGTATAAATAGATGTAGTTGTCTTTGTATTATTCACACATTCAAGTAATAAACATTACTTTCACTACAACCATCTTCTTCTTTACAGCTATATATGCATTCAATTTGGTTTTGGTTTTACAATCCGTTTAGGGGTAAAATAGTCATTGAGTAAAAATTCATTAGTCGGGTATACATGTTGTATTTAGTTTTGCTTGGGTATAAGAGAATTTTTCACGTTTGTAAGGGTATATATGAACTTTATATATACCTTTATATCTGACTTGGTGCTAATTACTACAGGTGGCGCTCCGAAGCCAACTGATATAGACACATTGTGGGTTCATGTTAACTGTGGGTGGTTCCAGTCTGAAAGTTCTTTGGTAAATGTTAATAAAATGGAACCTGCAACCGGACTTCTTTGGATTCCACCTGATTCTTTTAAGAATGTAGAGATATGAACATTCAAAAGCTAATACGATGCCTAATTTAATTAAATAGTAATACAATATCATCTAATTGTTACCTTTTTTTGTTCTATTTCAGGTTCATGGGTCTTGCATACAGTGTCGCAAGTGCGATACCTACTTTCATACGATGTGTGCTTCAAATGTTGGCTGCTATGTTGAGGTAGGTTCTAAACTCTTAATTACACAACTATTTTTATTGAGCATTTGTGGCTAATTTTAATTTAACTTGTTTACTCATTATCTTCGTTAAATATGCAGCTGCATTCATCGGTGAAGATGGGATACCTTGCACAAAATGGAATATATATTGTGCTGTCTACAAGTAATGCCTCAACTATTTCATTCCCATTTATTTTCTTTATTTGTGTTGCATCATTTTATTACATTATTATTTTTGAATTTATATGGTACTCATCTAGTAAATATTTGTTGTTTATAGACTAGTGTAACGGAGGCGATATTTCATCGGCTAATGGGCCCAAGTCAACATAAAGAGTAAGGGTCATTTTATTTTGAATTGTTCTATTTCTAGGATGAAGTATATATTAATGTATTTTTATATGTGTACTAGAACATAAGAATATGTTTGACCACGCAACCAAGACTCCCACCGAGACGAGTTCTTGAGTTGTTGCGCGTGCAACAAGGTGCGTTGCTTTGAACTTAAGACAAGGGACGGGTGCAGGTCTTATTACTTTTCAGCTGCAAGGGAAAACCGAACTTGCAGTGACATGATTTGCGGCAGGTTGATTTACCTATCTAAAAGTTAATTTTAATCATTTGATTTGTTATTATTCATAAAATCTTTTTGATGAAGGTGGACATGTGAAGACCTTGAGGGGAGGAGTTCAAGACCACATAGCGGACAGCGAAAGAATAGCAAGTGCAAAGGTTGCAAGTATTGTGTGTGCTTTGGATGTGAAATGTGCAGGTTTGGGGACTGTGGAATGTGCTGATTTTTATGCAAACGCATGTAATTAACCAGCCACCTATCAATTTCTTGGACAAACAAGTAATGTTTTTAAAATTTGTTTTGCTAAAGAATGACGGTAGGCTCTTGGGAAAATAAAGAGGAGTGAGTAACGACTTTTAACAATGGATCATGCATGTACATGAATGAAAGATTATCAACGGAAGCATCATTGGTGGTTGATGGCGGAAAATATGGTCAGAAGATTGTGGCAAACTAGCGAATGAATTAGTGGTGGTTGTGTTCGTTAGCGATATCCATTTTTTTTACATGTAGCTGATATTATACAAATGAATTTCCACTCTCCAAATACAAGTAAATAATATAAACCAAATAAAAAATACTTTGCAGAAGAAAATAAACTATAATGTATTTAACCAAATGCCGTCATAATACACCGAATACATTCTATATAAACAAAACTTTTTAGCCAAATACCCGATCTAGAGGGTCTGGGGTTGGACTCGCATGTGTTATTGTTATTGTAAGGTGGTAATTACACACATCAAAATTTATTTAATTATTTGTTTGCATGTTAAGATAAAAAATAATAAAGTTATTTATAAACATACATTAACAAAAGTACCAGAAGCATAAGTTCTGCAACCAATGAGATATTTCTTATTGTTTGTTGTTTGTACTATATGTTTTATTTTCCTTTTACCTTTAATTTCGTTAATTTCTTTCAAACAATGGATCCTGTTTCTTTTTATTATTTGACAAATCCCGTGTAATACACGAGTTTAAAAGCTAGTCGAATATATAGCAAAATAGCTTGATCATTTTTTTGTAAAAAATTTTAAAAAAATTATGTCATTTCTTTAACGTAATAATAACTTATTATAATAATTATAATGCTTTTACCATATACTACATCATATCATATCATATCCTATCATATCATGTTAAATAAAAGTATCATATCATATTGTTTTGTGTCTTATCATATCATATCGTATAATATCATATTATAAAAAAATCATGTTATAAATTAACTTACCATATCAGCAAATCTAATTTTGTTTTGATTCTTCGTTTATTTCTAAATCTTTCCTTAATTAACGGCCCTAAATCACTAAAATTAATGTACAAGTAATATAATATGTTATTGTAGCTAATCCACATGATTTGATTTTGTCATATTTGTGTTATTCGGTTACCTTAAACGAGTATTTGCCTAATAAAAGCACTTGGGTATTATACTTAATCAAAAAACATTCCAAAAACCCTAAAATATTCTGAAATACCAGCCCCCATTGTTCTCAAGCCAACCGCTTTGGTGTTTTTGATGTTCTTCATCAAGTTATCATCTTTCGGTTTGAAGATTTTCTAGTTAATATATTTTTTAGAAAAAGTACATTAATGCGTATGTGAGTACACACATGTATATGTATGTACATATGCGTATGTATATATGTGTTCTATGCAGCATTTTAAATAGGTAATATATCATAGAATTGTAACCAAGTTTTCAAAAGTGTTCCAATTAGGTCACTCATAAGTTCTCGTGTTTTCACATTATATGGTAATCTCTCCGGGTAAGTTGTCTTCGTGAAAAACGTTGGTTTTTATCTAACTAACAAAAGCCCTCGATTGATGGGGTTTTGTTGGTCAATTGATTTCCGACCCGTTAAGGGCGCAATAGTCAAACATATTTGACTTGTCAATTTCTCTACCTTATGTTTGGGACTAGCGTTAGGCCAAAAGACTTATATTTTTTTTTTTTCAAGTTTTGAATGTATTGGTCAGAACCCGACTTCCGACTCAAAGTTAGGATTATGAACAGTACAGCTCTCTTAAGTTATTAAAATCTCATGACTTGAGTTTTATACATCCGTTTGATTTGATTACAGCGGATATGTTACCGTTTTTAATTATAGTTTACTTTCTCAAAGTACTAGTATAGTTCGTGTTGGCTCAGTCAGCATCTTAAGGCTCTGGACTCGTTTAATATCTTTTTTTTATCGTTTAACTCGCCTAATTATTAAGGTGAGTAATCACTCCCTATTTTTACAACTTTTAAACCTTTTGAGGACCTTATGTGTACCTTACAATACTTTTATGTATCTTAATACATCACTTTCAAATCTCAAATATTGTGTTGATGATCAATTGAATGTTTATATGCTAGGTGCTTACTTGCTCATTTGTTTACTTATAGTATTCGGAGAGGTCCATCATAATCACATTAAAATATGATCATATGCCGTCTTAGTAGCCATCGAGGGTGTTAGATTATTCATGGCCAACCGACACCTTTATTTGTATTTATTTTGTCTTAGTTGCCATAGCCCGTGTTCGAGTGGCATGGTCACCAAACATAAGTTATTTGCTTATCATTTAACTGTTGATACTCATGATATTGGTTTGCATATTCATATATAATATATAATACAAGGGACTAATATAGTATTTGTTAACCAAAATTGACCGATGACTAGTGGCGGTTGTATTCATTAGTGATATCGATTTTCTTTAAATGTAGCTTATCTTTTACAAATGAATTTCCACACTCCAGATACGTATAATATAGAATAAAATAAAATAAAAAAACATTGCAAAAAAAATAAAATCAACCATAATTCAAATTTAACTAAATGCTGTAATAATACATAAAATACATTTGACAAAAACAAAACTATTTAGCCAAATATATGTCCTATAGGGTATAGGGTTGTACCTAGCATATGTTGGCTTTGATATGCTTTTGCATCTTTCAGCCCCTTCCTCGCTTTCTCCCAACTCATCTACATCTCTCCATTTCTTGTTTTAAGATGGTAATTACATACATCAAATATTGATCGACGCATTAGTAGTTGGTTAACATAAAAGCTAATTATATTATTTATAAGCATAATTTTCAAGAAGTACAAGATGTTGGCCTTAATTGTGTGATCAAATTTTATACAATTTTGCAATTCATTTTGCAATTAGTATAAATTATAGTTTGGGGTACTTTAGGCAACATTTGCAATTAGTATAAATTATAGTCTTGATGTAAATATTAGGCTGTTATAAGTTAGTTATATAACTATCAGGTAGTTATATAATTGTCATGGGTGGTTAGTTAACCGCTATGAAGATAACTATAAATAGATGTTTGATGTAAACATTTGTATCGTATCTTGTTCGATCAATAAAGTTTGTGTTTCGTGTTTCAACCCTTGTTATTTTTCTTTGTTATGTCCTTGACTGTTGGTTGAATCTTGATCTCCTGGGTCCTAAATTGGTATCAGAGCCACATGATTTTTAAATCAATATGAAGTTTCCCATGGTGAAAAGTCATGTGGTGTTGACAGATCGACGGGTCAAGGTTTGGTGGTAGGCCGAGGGGTATTCAACCAGTGTGTGATGAATTGGTTGATGGTTACAAGGATTCTTTCAAGAGTGAACAGGCATGACAATATATGAGATCGCGATGAAGGGCAAGGTTGTTGCCTATGATGCAGGTGAGAAGTCATTATGGTTTAAGATGTAACATTTCGGATTTTTTGTTTCGTATTCGTAATTGTTTACCCGGTTTGGGAACGTAATTCGGGTATTTCGTATTGTAAAAACTTGTATTTATTACTAACTAATTTGGTTTAACTTATTTTATATTTTCATAACTTTCAATTATGTCAAATAACCCTTAGCAACTCTTAAAATTGCTTAAAATGGCTAAAAATGCTTTTTTTTAAACTTCTGTGACTAAAAATGATAAAATTGAAACTTTCATGCCAAACACCCCCCCCCCCCCCCCACCACGTAGCGTGGGGAGTAAGCCTAACCTGGCCACGTAGCACGGCCGGCAGTTTCGGTTCTTATTTGGTTCGTTAATTCGTTTTAAATGCTAAATCATTCCTAATCAAACCCAAATGGCGAATTTTGAGCCCCAAGAAAAGTAATATAGTTTAGTATAATGTCTAGGTTTATTCCCCACTATATCCTTGAGATTATATTGATCAAAAGAAGTAATGCATAATTCGATTTCCTTAATCGATTAAATGCTTAACTAGACCCTTTAACCTATTATTCATCATAATACTTCCCCTAAACCCTAAAGCACTTGTCTAAGTCGCCATCAAGCTTTTCCCATGAATTCCCTCCTTTAACCATCCTAATCTTCATTAATTTTAACAAGCTTGTTCAAGGTTTGTTGACTTTGAATTTCAAGACATCATTGGCCTCGATTTCCTCATAGTTCCTCTTCTCGTTTGGGTAAGTTGTCTTCTGCAATTCTATAGTTTTTCATTCAATAAACAAAAGCCCTTGATCAATTTCACTGATTGAGGCAATTTCGGTGGTTAATTTGATCCCGGCCCGTTAAGGGTGTTTTAGTTAAGCTTAATTGACTTGTCAATATCTCTATCTTCTGGTTGAAACTAACTTTCGGTCCAGAAGACTTTTTTTATTCAAAATCAAATTTTTAGTGTACTGACCAAAATCCGATCCCGAATCGCTGTTCGGATTCTGGTCAGTACCAGCTCGCTTATTTATTAAAAATATCATAACCGAGTTCTATACATCCGTTTGGATTAATTCTATCGGCCATGTTCTTGGTTTTTACTTTACTCTTATTTTGTATATGTCTCAAGTCTGTTAGGATCAGAATACTTGTCACGATAACCATGCTCGTTTATTTCATCTCTCGGTTTACTCGCTTAATCGTCAGGGTGAGTAATCACTCTCCTATTTTACTGTTTTCAAATACTTTTTAGGGAATTTATGCGTATCAAATTTTATTTTTCATACTACATGTTAGCCATACTAGCAAATCATGATTATTGTGTTGTTAATCATTAAATGTTTATTTGCTAATTGCTTATTTGTCTTTTTGTTTGATTCTAGCAATTCGAAGGGTTCATCATTGATTCTAGCTAGTCGACATAGTAGCCATAGCCCGTTTGTGAGGCATGGTCAACTGACACCAATTATTTGCTTTCATTTAATTGTTGATACTCATGATATTGATTTGCAGTTTTTTATCTATATTATATTTAGTGTCGAAAACTAGTGATTATCTTACTCAACCTCTTGTTATTCTTTGGTTTGAAGTGAAGATTGAAGATCACATAGATTAATTGGCTTTAGGTTATATATAAAAGACAACTAGTTTGATTTTTTTTATTATTTAATTATAACAAGTAAAAACGATGTGTACTTGAATGAATTCAAATAAATAAACTAGATATTGTCATATTTAAATTGTATGATAGTACCTTGTTCACGCTCTGACATTTCCGCCTTAGGTTTGGGCGTGACACGAGAGGAAAGAACGGTTACCGGAATGCTAACTTTGGGAAAGATTAAAAAAGTTCAAACGATCAAAGATCATTCTATTCAATATTCAACCAAGAATTCAGTGGCGGTTATTAGGGTTCATGGGAAAGAAGAATAAAAAACCGAGCGGCAATATCAAAAATGGTTCGCTGCGAGTTTTGGACATTAAACGATTTTTGGAGTTAGAGAGAAACACGTTTATAAAATAAGAAGAGGATGGTTGCGATTTATGGTTTCAAGTTTCAACGACTAGGGGTTCGATTTATGGTGGCGATTGTGGTATTTTTCCAGCAGAAGACAAAGCAGTGGCTTTGTGGTTCCGGTTGACAACAACGGTGGTGGTTTGTGTGGGTAAAACACAAACCAGAAACCAAATCAAAGTAGGCATCGACTTACTTGGTGATTATCAAATAAAGCGGCGGCGACCAAAAAGTGTAGTGGTACTGGTGTGCAACGGTACTAGTTTGCAAGGGATGTGTGTTTGGATTCAGGTTTGGAAATAGATCATCACTGATGATGGTTGGAATCCTGGTGTTTTGTTGTAATTGTGCGGGAAACGTCTAAGGGCTTGTTTGAATCCAAAGGTATAAGAAACACACAAAGTCAATGGTTCAGGGGTGACCGAACGATGTTCGGTCATTAATCAATGGCGGGTAGCACTTCCATATGCAATCTAACCGTAGAGAACCGAAGTTCGGCATGAGACTAAAGAGAATCCGACCAGACATAGTTTTGGTCAATGGTTTCAAAGGACGTTCTAGTGAAGTGAGGAGTGATTTCAAGGAAGGAAGGTCATTTACAGAACCATTAAAATGCAAAAAAAAAAATACAAGACAAGTCAAATCAAAACCAAATGAAAAAGACTCAAACTTAGATCAACAATTAGAGGGGTGAATGTTGGCCTTAATTGTGTGATCAAATATGTTACAATGTAGCGATTCATTTTGTAATTAGTATATATTATAGTTTGGGGTGCTTTTTGCAACATTTGTAAGGTAAAGGGTCTTAATGTAAATTTTAGGAGGTTATAAGCCAAGGTAGTTATATAACCGCCAGGGGTGGTTAATTAAACGACATGAGGAAAACTATAAATAGATGCTCGATGTAAACATTTTTATCGTGTCTTGTTATCAAAAAAGTTTGTGTTTCGGGTTATTCCCGTGTTATTATTCTTCTTTATTATGTTTATGATTGTTGGTTGAATCGTGATATCATGGGTCGTACAAAAGAAGCATAAGATCCGCATTCATTGAGATTACCAAAAATGGCATAGCGGGGAGTAGACTAATACATGTGAGTGATTTATGTGATATGATATGCAATAGATTTCATATCCTAGTCTATGATATTTTATGTATAGAATAGTTTTGATAATATATTGCATTATACATTTTGAGTGATTTATCTCCTAAGATAGGAAAAAAACATTGTAATTATATATTTGCATTTTCACCCATGTGGTCAGCACGGTATTATTAGTTGCAACCCTTTTCAACGATTTTTGGCATCCTACACCTTGATGTCTACAACGGATAGCTGTTTCGCCCCGTTG
This sequence comes from Bidens hawaiensis, assembly GCF_021521415.1. Lineage (NCBI taxonomy): Eukaryota > Viridiplantae > Streptophyta > Magnoliopsida > Asterales > Asteraceae > Bidens > Bidens hawaiensis. The sequence continues at coordinate 2,052,607 of NW_027504847.1, read as the reverse complement.
TCAGTCACCGTTAGTTTAATCCGTTTAAATATATAGTGACAGGGTAACCTCATAATTTTACCCTAACGTTCAAAACCATAGCTAAATAACCCCGGCCCATGGTCGTCTACTCTTTCATTAGTGACTAATATATAGTAAAATAGCTTGATTGTTTTATTTACAAAAAATAAATTAAGTTCCTTTTTAAAAGCATTAATTCTTATTATATTCATTACAATTCTCATACCATATACTACACCATATCATATCACACTACAATATATATTATCATCATATCATATCGTGTAGTATCTTACTATATGATATTATAATAAAATTATCATATCATAGTGTATCGCTTTATATCATATCATATCATATCGTATCATATAAAAAGATATCATCTTATATGGTTGTAACATATCATATCAAATTAATGATTATTTTTTTAGGGAATAGTTAAAACGCAAAGGAAGACAAAAATGAGAAGTATGAGAAAGATTTTTGGCAAAAAAACAGCCCTTAAAAAATCATACTTAAAATATAAATAAAAAGCGAAAAATAAAATAAAATCTAAAATGTTTCCCGTTAAAAAAACCAACCAAAAGACACAATACCGAGAAAAAAAAACAAAATAACGAAAATAAACGATAAACACAATGATAAACAAAAAAGACACAAAAGCTCGCAAAATATAACATAATGCCGAACAAAATATAACATAATGTTCACAACTAGAAGGGTGTTCGCGCGATGCGGCGGGGAACAAAAATCATAGTAATCATGAACGGTTGTGGATGTTCAAGGTTCGTTTGAAACCTTGAAAACGTATGAACCAATCATCACTTTTGGTCAGCTGGTTTTCGAATGTTCACACCATAGCTAACGGTTTGCTTTATGGTTTATACAGAAAATTGGACATATAAAACCGGACCGGACGGTTATTGAAGCTCAATGCGTGAAACCAAACCATTAGTAACGATTCAGTTTAAAGTTTCAACGGTTCAGTTTTTGTTCTCAATAACAAATTTGGTTCTCAATAACAAAAAATTGAACCAACACTCTGGCTCACGTTATAACTTAGAAACTGTTAAAACCGAATTGTGAACACCCGTTCGTAATATTTAAATTTTTGTATTGAAAAATTATAGCAATACCATACCCATTAAAGACAATAAAATGTTCATTTTTATGGTGCATTTTTTCATAAAAAATATTAACGTACAAAAAAGTTATGGCCGTTGGATAATCGTTGGTATGAAGTTATTTACAATTAAAATTTAAATGAATATATAGGTAAAGATAAAGGTCCAAAGTAGTAACTATTTTCTTAAACTTACAAATGTTGAGTAAAGTTGAGAGGACAATTTTGTAACAATTTCAGGAAATATTTTCTAATTGACAAGTTTGTCCCTATCTTATATGCTATATAAGATGTATCTTAGGGATTAAAAGTTGTAAATTACTTAAAAATGTAGTGTCTTAATTTGACCATGTCTCATGTATTATATATAGTATAGATATAAAAAAAGACACAATATCATAGAGAAAAGACATAATCAATGATGAAGATAAACACAAATCATAATGATAAATAAAAAGACATTTTTTAGAACGAGGAAAACAATGGAAACATTTTTGTGTTTTTACTTTATTTGTTTTTTTATTAAATTTTGAGTTATGATTTTTTTATTAATTTTTAGGAATTTTGTTTTAGCTACAGTTTTTCCCAACCTTCTTATTTTTGTCCCCATCTGTCTACTATTTTTAATGCCAAATTCACAGTTTCACACCTTAACATGCTAACATTCATTAAATCTTTATATCTTTATGTATGTGATTAGGGCCGTCCAAACCGCTCGACGCTCGAACTCGCTCGCCGCTCGCTCGAAAATTGCTCAGAAAATGCTCGCTCGTTTTTTCGCTCGATTGAAAACGAGCCGCTCCGCTCGGTTCGATTTGTAAACGAGCCAAGCAACGAGCAAGGGTATGCTCGGTTCGGCTCGGCTCGTATATTTTTAATTTATTTTATATATAATTATATATGAACAAATATATAAATATATAGACAAAACACATAAATATAAGCTTACAATTATTTTTACCCCTTAAAATTTTTCATATTCCGTCAATTTTATAGTTTTATTTATTCAATTCAAGTTTTTAGAAAACTAAAAGTTTGTTTACATGATCATTATATCTCACTCTAAACTTATTTATAATAAAAATTTACAATATATTATATGTTTGTCTAAAAACTACTAATTTATTTATAAAATATATTATTTACAACATTCAAATTTGTTTCTTATTGAATTTTTTTAAGTGAAAAATAAATAAATAATGCTCGAAATCGCTCGATGTTCGATCGAAAAATGCTCGATTCGATTTTGGCTCGTTTGGGTTTTCGCTCGGTTCGAATTTCAGCTGCTCGGTTTGGTTCGGTTGTAAACGAGCCAAGCAATGAGCAACCATTCGCTTGGTTCGGCTCGGCTCGGCTCGTGAACAGGCGAATAGCCCTATATGTGATCTGGAAAAGGAAAACCAAAAAAATGAAGAAAAAAGAAAAAAAAAGATGAAAAACACGCTATATATACCCTACTTAGGTCAGGCCGTCACCATTGCAATTATCACCATCGTCTCCTCACGACTCACGACTATCACTGTCCGCACTCACGACTAAAATGTTAAACCCACCTTTTTTTGTAGCATAAATATTTATTTTTAGGGTACATATTTTTGGTTTGTTTTGTGCAAATTTCTAAAACAGATTTGATGTATTCACAATAATGGCACAAAATTTTGATAACAATATTCATCTCCTGTTACAGACGCAACGGAAGTAAGATAGTGGGATCCGTTGGGGTGCTGATCAAGGACATGATGGCCATCCTCTAAAAGATGATGGAATACTTTTGTTACTAGCAACGAGTTAGTGGCTGGGGATATATTTCTTGGGTACTATTCTTTTTGTTCATTTATGTCTATTTATCTGTCGCATTTAGTAACATTTTAATAGACGTTTATGATATATCTGTACTTATAGGGGAGGAAATGATGAATTAAGTGTTGGAGTTGGACGTCAAACTCGTCAACATAGCATTATGCCATCTTCGGTAATTTCTACACAGAGCAAGCATTTGGGTGTGCTTGCAACTGCATCATATGCGGTTTTAAGTTAACTCAAATCGGGTTAGTGGTTTACTACAAACCAAGGTATGAATGATGAATCCCAAATTACTTGAAAGAAAGTGAATCCCTCATTTTTTTTCCTTATAATATCTCATAAGTGCTGGACTTTTTGCAGGACAAGTCAGTTTATCGTAGCGTTAAACCACTTTATAGAAGCTGTAAACAATGCTTTTACTATTGGCATCACATTTAAAATGGGGTTTGTGGGTGAGGAGTCTCTGAAAGACTAAGATGAAAACGATCTGCAAAAGTTGCAAGTACTGCGTGCACTGTTTTGGATGCGAAAAGTGCAGGTTCGAGGGCAGCCAATGCAGAGCGTGCACTGATTTTATGCAAATGCAACTGATTAACTTGTGATCCATCACTTGCTTGTTCTAGGTTTAGCTTTTTAATCATATTCGATAACACAGTTTAGTGTTTTTAATTAAATTCTATTTGGTTATCATGATCAAATTAAACATAGTCACTACTAGAAAAATGGCTTTTAATGACTAACAATTTATGACCCGCGGCTATTTATGACTCGCAAAGACGTGTGTCATAGAAAAAGAGTCATGTTTTCTAAAAAATAGAAGATTTATGACTCACTGTTTTGCGAGTCATTAAGCAGGAGTCATAAAATAAAATAAAAACAAAGATTTATGACTCTCTTTTTTGCGAGTCATTAAATGCTAGTCATAAAATAAAAATTAATAAAAGAAAACTTGTCAATCAACTAAACAAAACCCTTCACCCATCTAACCCGACCCGTTTTAAAACCCTTCACCCATTTCAAGTTTCAATCACCCATTTCTCCCTCCCATTTTTCCCTCACAAGATAAAATACCAAATGAAAAGCTAAAACACCAGACCCGTTTCAGGGGGTGTTTGGCCTAGCTTTTATTTTTTAGCTTGTGTTTATATTTTAAAGTAGCTTATAGCTTATTTTCTAGTATTTGATAAGCTCTTTTTAAGTGTTTGGATTAGCTTATATTCTACAAGTTGATTATAAGTCTTAATAAGTTGTTAAATCCATCATTCTTTAATTTGTTTTAGTAATAAGTTGCTTCAATATTATTAATCCATCACCATTTGAAGGTAAATGAGTAATTTTCCCCCTTAAACAAATAAACTTCTTTAAATAAGCTAAAAAATCATCTTCAAATAAGCTTCTACAAATTGGCTTATATAAGCTTATAAGCATAAGCTAAAAAAGCTAAAAAAGCTAAACCAAACACCAAGTTAAGCTTATTTTATATAAAAAAGCTAAATAAGCAATAAGCTTTGCTAAATAAGCTAGGCCAAACACCCCCTCAATCACCCGCCACCATGACTCTCTAAAACACCACACCACCACCGAGAACCTCCCGGCGTCACCCACTAGACCACCACCGTTCCTCGGCGTCACCACCAGACCATCTCCGCCGCTGCACTTCCTCGGCGCCGCACTTCCTCACCACTGGTGGGAATCTCCGGCGCCGTACCAGACCACCACCTCTCCGCCAAACTTTTGAGAATTGCCTAAACAGGTATATCATTATCATAAACTTCTAATACTCTTTGTTTACACACCTGTATAATTGCCTATGCTTAATAAGAACTGTATAATTATACAAGTGTAATACTGGTTTCGTTTACACACCTCCTATGCTAAATTTCTAATACTTTTTGTTCATTGTTTCATCATATGTGCTGATTTTGGCTTAATATGAACTGGTAATTAAAAGTTATTTGTATGTGTGTATGTAGATTTGCACTTAATATGAACAGATTTGTATGTATGTGTGTTAATTGTTGTGATTTTAGGTGGATTTTACATGTTAGTTTTTTAAACACAATGTATATTTAATTGTTAATAGGTTTGTATGTGTGCAAACGAGCCGAACCCGAACTATACGTTAAATGTTGTGATTGTAGGTATATTGTTAACATTAACTCTATTGACACAATAATGACCGTGTAAAAGAATTTTATTCAAGTATAAATTTTGATTTTATTTTCTGTCATGGTGTCAAAGTAGAAACAAATGGAGATCGATAAATCATGCACAATAGTGATGTGCATGCACGCGCGCGTTGACCCGATCTGCACGCGCGCTGATCCGGACTGGGTTTACTTGATACCATAATTAAACTAAAAATATTTAAGTTGGTCGAATTAATATATAAAAACAAATAGAATATTTAAAACGACATTTAGAGCATGTTTGTGATTGGGTATGAAAAACGTTTATTGGCTTATTAGTGTTTACAAAAAGCTAATGAAAACCTGGTTCTTAATATAATAGTGTTTTAATATGTTAGCAATTCATGAACTTTTAATACTCTGCGCGCGCTGTGACCCAAACTGCGCGTGCGCGCTGAACCGGACTGCGCGTGCTCGCTGAACCGGACTGCGTGCGCGCGCTGACCCGGACTCTGCGCGCGCGCTGACCCAGATGGCGCGTGCGCTGATAACCGAACTGCGCGCGCTGACCCGGACTCTGCGCGCGCGCTGACCCAGACTCTGCGCGCACGCTGAATCGGACTCTGCGCGCGCGCCCTGACCCGGAATGTGCGCGCGCTGACCCAGATGGCGCGCGCGCTGATTCAGACTGCGCACCCAGACACTGCGCGCGCGCTGACCCGGACACTGCGCGCACGCTAACCAGACACTGCGCACGCGCTGACCCGGACTCTGCGAATTTTTGTATTGAAGTGAATGCTTTTTGCTTCAAATAATGTATAAATATGCATGGATTGCGAATTTTGGGATCTGAATTTGATTGAACTGAACTGAGGTTTGTACCCTACAAATTCATTTGATTTAACTACACAGGCAATATTTCCTTCTGCTTTTTGGTATACATGAAAAACTGTGCTTTTTAATAGTGGCCAAAAACTTTTTTACAGTGTTTCTTCTTTTTTTTTTTCATACGCATGTATAAGAATTACAGCAAACCTTCATAAATCAAGAAAGATAATATATAATGACCCAGTCCCAAAATATTTATATACTTGTCAAGTACTGCTTGATGTGTTTAGTATAAAAAGGAAATATCTTTAAAAATTTCATTTACACTAGTGTACACATAATTAAGGTTGAAGAATGTATTTACTCCGCGCGCGCGCTGAATCAGTCACAGCGCGTGCGCTGACCTGAACATGTACATTTTTCGCAAAAAAACTGCACGCGCGCGCTGACTCGATTCACTGTTGTGTAGATGCAAGAAACCGGAAAGGATGAAGAGGAGATTGATAGGTCATTGTTGTGGAAGAAAGCAAGAGAACTAAAAACAGGAGGTTTATGCAAATAATTATCGATGCGCAAGTTATACAAATTATTGAAACATTATATATTATATTCATTGATATATTTAAAAATTTATATTGTAGCGCAATGATAGTGTACGCTGTAAAAACGGGAGCCAACATGCGTATCAAAGTCAACTGGGTCAACAACAAGGTGAGTACTTAATTTCTTTAAATGGAAATTGAACTGCACGCGTTATTATCATATCTTATCTGAACTGCACGCGCGCGCAGATTTGAACTGACTGCGCACGTGCTGATCTGATCCGGGCTCGCGCGCTATTTTGATCTGCACGCGGGCTGTTCTGATATGTGCGTTATTATGATCTGCGGGCTGTTCTGATATTGTATTATCATTCAATCATAATATGTAACTTTAAATATGTTATTCTGTAGTGTCCAACTCAACCGGGAAGTATAGAGTGCGGATATTATATCTTAAACTTCATGAAGGAGATAGTTCGTGACGGATTTGACATACTCGTCAATAACAATGTAAGTGTAATTTACTCTTTTATTGGTTTGTTTTGATCGAATGTGTTTTGACCCGACCAAGTTTGTAACGTCTTTTTTTTTCTTCTTAGGTTGGTGGAGGCAAAGAGGTATACACGGATGCGGATCTTGACGCGGTTCGTGAAGAATGGGTAAGCTATGCGGTTCAGTTTGTTTTTCGAGAATGATTTCTTGTATTGACTAAAAAAATATTTTTTGTAACATTTTGATGTAGGATGCTTAATTAAGAAATGAAATGAAAGGTTTATTTTGTATAATTGTGTCATTAATTTAAATAGTAGAATGCATAATAATAATAATAATAATAGTAAATAATTTTTTTTTTAAATAATACCATAACTCGCAACTTTGCGTGTCATAAATTACAGTCATAAATGAGAGTCATAATGTGTAAGTCATAAACGTGAGTCATGAAATGTGAGTCATAAAGGCGAGTCATAAGTTATGACTTGCGAGTGTGAGTCATAATTGATTTATGACTGGGTTATCAATGACTCGTATTTGCAAGTCATGTGTACCCATTTATGACTCGCAATGCGAGTCATTAAAAGCCTTTTTCTAGTAGTGAGTGTTTTAAGTTATGTTTGTTTGCTCGATGTCAAATTAATTATGAGAACTTGTTTCTTGTTAATCTCACGTTTTGTGAGACGTACCTTTTAATTGCTGTAGTGGTTTATTGTTTTCGGTTATCATACCATTAAATTTCTAGTTGCGCGCAATTAAGATTCAGCGAATCAAATATCGAGTTACTTTGGTTATTTAAATTGTTGCTTAATTCAAATTAGATTTGAAAACGTTTCGAATTCATAATTCCATTTGCATTCAAAATTCGAATTCAAGTCAATTCTATTCAAACTGATATAAATTGATGTATGGAATATAAATAGCTCAGCGAAGAATTATACGTTTTAGAACTGCAGGGATTCAAAATCCGAGGTGTGAGAGAATATATAGTTTGCAAACTTTTTAAGGCCCTACACGAACTAAGGCAGGCTCCACGAGCTAGGAATACCAAGCTAAGCAAGATTCTCATTGGTTCCAAAGGTGTGAAAAAGAGCTGGCGGTCTACAAAAAGTTACCAAAATCAGTCCTACTTATTTATGTTAATGATTTGGTAGTAACGAGTTTGAAAAAGACCTACGTTTATGAGTTCAAGGAACAAATGGTGGAAAATTTAGAGATGAGTGATTTTAGAAATTTATCTTTAACCAAATGGTAGACGGGCTTGCAATAAAACAAGAGGCCTGCGAGTTGAAGATCTTGAAAGAGGCTAATTTACAATCATGTAATCCAATCTACAGTTTGATGCAACCCGCAAACAAGATGCCAAATTTTGAGTCAGAGCCGGAAGTGGGTGCTACCGAGTACCGCGACAAGTCGGTTGCCTTTGGTAATTGGTCGAACTCTACCCAATCTCGCGTACTCGGTTTGGGGTAATGGGCCAGACCCCGAAGTCTCCTCACTCGGTCATGGTAAAACAAATAATGAGACATACGGGGTGTTGAGTTATGGTGTTAAGCATATGGTTGTGGAGGTAAAAACATATAATCCGACCTAAGGACTATTTGTGTTCGTTTATTTATTGAACACTTGAATTCATTTTGAAAATCATAAATACCAAAATGATTAGTTTAAGTCATATATTGCCACAATACCCTCCAAAGTTAGGGTTTTGCGCACATCGAAACCATCTTCTCGAATTCATTTTTTTATCAATCATACCTACACCTGAACCCGTAACTTTTTTTTAATCATATACCCGAATACCTATCCCAGAAGGGTTTTTATGTCATTCTCAAGTGAGAAATACAATGCAATATCCGAATTCCTAACAACTGGTATCAAGAGCCGAGGTTATGGTTACACACATGAGAAACACAATGCAAGATAAATTGTTTGGATCAAACTAGGGTTACTTTTTTGGCAGCGGACCATTAAATCCTGGTTGTTCGATCAAAGTTAGTTTTTCAACAAACCCCACCGTTGTTTGCTTTTGATCGAATAGAGGAAGACAATAATAGAAGCCACCATGCAACTTAGCATTCTCAATCAGAAAGAAAAAGAAGCCATAGGAACAACTTAAAATAATGGCTAAGAGCAGGAAACTTCAGATTGAGAAGTTTGGTAGAAAAGAATTTGGCTGGCGGAAAATTCAAATGGAGGATTTGTTGGTTCAGAAGGATTTGGACATGGTATTGGGTGAACTTTGAAGAAAGCTAAGGCAGTTATTAGATTATCGTTATCGGGGGATGTTGCGTTCAACATCTTGAAGGAAAACACAGCGTGGGATTATGGATGCATTGTCTAATATGTACGAGAAGTCTTCGGCAGCTATTAAGGTTTCCATAATACATGAATCGGTAAACACGAAGATGAAAAAAGGAAGTTCAATTACAGTACACATCAACAACTTAAACTCGGTTTTGTTAAGACTTGTTCAGTTAGCATCAAATTCAAGGATGAGGTTTAGGCTCTACTACTGTTATCATCATTGTGAGATAGCTGGTTAGAACTATTACAGTGATTACTAGTTCTACCAACAAGTTCACTTTTGATGGGATGGGATCTTATTCCGGGCAAAGAAATTCAGGTGAATCATCAATTGATTTAATGCATGTTGGCAGAGGAAGGAAAAACAGCAGAGGCAGTGAGAGCGGGAAGTCAGTCTAGAACTTAGAAGGATGTTTATATTGGAACTGCAATGAGGCAGAAAACTTTAGGAATTAGGGTCCGAATGATAAGAATGAAAAGAAAAAAGTGAAAGAAGTTAACATTGCAAAAGAATACTCAAACGAGGCTTTAGTTATGAGTGTTGAGAGTAATGTTGATTCATGGTTATGGATTCTAGCGCTTCATTTGATGTTACCCACAATAGTGAAGCATTGCAGAATTTGAAGGGAGGTGATTTTGGTAAAGTTAGACTAGTGAACAATGATGTTCTTGATGTTACGGGCATGGTTGAAATGAATTTAGTTACTTCATCCGGTTTTCAAAAGCTTAAAGAAAAAGTTAATTTCCGTTGGCCAGTTGGATGAACAAGGACACAAGGTTAAATTTAGGAATAGACAGTTGAAAGTTGTTAGGGGAAATCTTGTTATAGCTCGAGGAAGAAATAGGGGTTCGCTGTTATGGTCAGTTTATTGTCAGAGGAATGACTGATCCATTTAAGAAGAAGACCAAATAAGATTTATTTTGTAGTAGACTAAATCCAAAGTCACAGGCCATATTTAGGTTAAACGCTCTAGAAAAGGTTCAGAGAAACTAGTCGGGGGTTTTCGTGGCAGTCAGTCAATCAAAGCATTAGCTAGAGTTACTAGATTGTGGGTTAAGAGAACCAATATTTCGATGGTCAAAGTCTCTCCAGAGGATTATCTACTAGATATTACTAAATATGGAGAGTTTCAGGATCCGACAGTTCGTGTAAGCGGGATTCAGGATCCAACAGTTCGTGTAAGTGGGATCCGGTAGGGACAGAGAACGAGTCAGTTGCATTGTAGCCATGACTAATGTGTTGGAGCTCAGGAGAGCTTCAACGGGCCTTTAGGTTAACTATTAGAAGGTCTCTGCAACGGGGAAGATGAAGAAGATTATAAGAATACAAGTGATCACAACATAAGGCAAGTTAAAGATTATCAAGCCTCCAAGTGGAAGATTGTTTGGTTTATGAAGGCTTAATCTGGTATAGGTTAAAATACATCTTAGTGTCAGATTAATTAATTTGAAGATTAGTGACATGCCCTAGCCAGTTTTATTTAATTATAGCTCGTTAATAGTTTTCTTGGGGATTAAGTTGTAAACCATATTATGTTCTCTATTTATATTCATTGAACTTGTAATATCCTCATCACGAGTGAGGTGGAAAACAATAATAAAAAGTATCATGTTTGCAACCATGACGTAGGTCAGCTTATCAAACCACATAAATCTCACGTGCTCATCTTTGTTTATAATTTTGCTTGTAGATTGTTTGTGCTTGTGTGTGTTTTGCAATATCTAAACCCCTAACATCATAGATACATGGATTTCAAAGCTCGACAGTCGTCGTCGTCGTCATCATCATCATCATCGTACTCAGCATATCCCACCAATAGCAAATCTATGGTAGGGTCTGAGGAGGGTAAGATGTAGACAGCCTTACCTCTACCCCATAGGGATAGAGAGGCTGCTTCCGGTGAGACCCCCGGCTCGATAGTGGTTTTGCATCAAGCCTTGGACATAAAGCACATAGCACTCAATCATCGGAACACCGGTTGATCGGTGCATGTACCCTTGTCTTTCGGCTATCAACGCCACCACATGATGCCCGATTAACGTTACGCCACTTTTAACGTTATTTTCACGAGATTAGTAAAATAACATCAAAATTAGTGCAATTTCACTTTTGCCCACCCGAGGGTTCACACATACATACATTATATGCGCGCGCCGCAAGCTCGACAGTGTACGGCCAAATTATGACTTGCGATATCAATGTGATGACACACGTTAAATATATATTTGGTCAAGTAAATAATTAAGTGGCATGGTTTCTGGATCCTAGATAAGAGCTTTGACACGTGTTTAACTTCAACGAGAAAACTTCTAGTTTATTTGTATTGTTTAACTATAAATAGGGTAATTGTTGTCATTTATGTGTGTGTTTTATGGTGTAATCAACCACTTAAGGGAAGCTCACGTACCTTGGGTGGGATCGGTTCTTTATTAATATATCAAATCTTTTAATCGACAACGAGATCGTTCACCATTCGTTTATATTAGATTTATTTGTTTTCGTTCGATCGTTTGATTTCACTGCACCCGTCTCGATCGCTTATCATGAACAAAATCCGTCTCGAACTATTATCAAGTGCAAAATCCGTTCCTGGTCGATTTGGGACCTACACTTGGTATCAGAGCGGTTTTGAATCAACTAATTCAACTTTGTTCTTGATATTTGGGTTCTATTTCCGCTATTACCCGAACTGAGACGTTAAATCCGTTGAAGTTTTGAAAAGAAAGTTAGAAGTTTGGAAATAAAATTTGAAGATCTGAGAAAATAAAGATGCTCGAAGTTCATCTTGTGTGTAGATCTGGATTCACTGCAGGTTAAAGGTTCGTTTTGAGGGTTTTTATATGAAAATGGGCTTTTATGAAGAATAAGAGGCTGTTTTGGTTTGATTAGAAGCATATGTTATCTGGCCTGGTGAAGATATTACAGATGCATGTTCGTTTTTGGATTTCACATGTTCATGTAACAGATTTGTGAGCATTTCATGGTGATTTGGGGTTTTTTTAGATGAATAGTTGTTGAGCTCGTATGAGTTAAATGTGAAGAAAGTCAAAATCGGCATGAATCTTCAACTTAAATGTAGCTTCTTGTTCTTTGATGGCCGTTTCGCTCAGAATATATAAGATATGGTACGCTTGCTGTTTAATTTGATGTTAGAAGGATTCAGTTTAATGTTTATGTTCATGGATGATGTGGATTTGGATATGGATTTGAAGAGGAAATAATAAGTTTTATCATCGATCATTGAATCCGGTAATTTGAAATCGATTTGTGGATATTCGAGCTCATCTCAACCTATATTGCTTAAGATCCGAGATGGATAAAGAAACGAGAACTCCTTCATTAAATTAGGTGGGCCATACCTTGAGGGGGTGAATTGAAACAAAGTGGTTTCAGTTTATCGGGTGATTCATGAAAATGTTTGACACGGTTAAACAATTGATATCATAAGTCAATGGGGTGATTGTAGGGCCAAATTATGACTTGCGATATCAATGTGACGAAGCACGTTAAATGTATATTTGGTCAAGTAAATAATTAAAGTGGGTGTGGTTTCCGGATCCGAGACGAGAGCTTCGACACGTGTTTAACTTCAACGGGAAAGCTTCTAGTTTATTTGTATTGTTTAGCTATAAATAAGGCAATTGTTGTCATATTTATGTGTGTGTTTTCCATGGTGTAATCATCCACCCAAGGGGAGCTCACCTTGGGTGGGTCGGTTCTTGTAAGACCCGACTCCCGGTGGTCCCACAGTTGGTACTCATACACGATATTTATAAAAATACTTAAACTTAGTCAGCTCATTCCATTAAAATAATAATTCAGAGTATAGGTTCAGCGGAAAATTATTAAAACAAATTCCCAAAATCAAATTGAAATGTATTCAATAAAACATTAAAAGAGAATGCTTAATTTTATTGAACTTCCGACTAAGTATGCCTTCAACCGACCGAGTAGTCTCGAGCACGTCCAAGTGGGAAGCATCCTCCTTTTAACCTGAAACTCACACTAACATGTACACAAAGTCAGCTTAAGCTGAGTGAGTTCAAGTTTAAATAAATAACATCTTTAATAATAATAATAATAATATAATAATAATAATAATAATAATAATAATAGATTTTCATTCCTCAGAATCCATAGTATGCTACGGTGGCTATTGTAAGCTATGATAGCCCCTGCAGAAAAACCATATTGGCAATAGTAATAGGTAATCATTCTTTATATATAAACGTCTCTATACATGCTTTCCTATATATAACAATATATATATGTATATAAATATATATATATATATATGTATATAAATATATATATATATGTATATATATATATATATATATATATATATATAACATTCAATAAAAATATTCAGGGCCGAGAAAACATACAACGCCAACACATAACATTCCATCAACGCGTGCAAACACGAAGTAGGCATACGTAACATCCGTAGTCGATAACGACTACAAAATTCGCCAAATATTGGCCATTCAATAATATATATACATACACATCCATACATCATCCAACATTATCATTTCAAGGCCTATCCTATATAAATAAGCCTATGCAAAATAATTTAAACGATTCTTCAAGCAAAATCGTTTAAGTGTACATGCTAGCCCAAAACTTAAAAAGAGTAAAAAGGGCATCATAAACTCACCTGACACAAGGCACGAATTCACCATGAGCTAGAGATCCCCTAAGTATCCCCACAACTCAAACTTCTGTCGGTTTATAAACAATCATTACTAACGAACCGAAAGGACTCTTTTATCCTACGGGACGTGCTAACACGGCTCGAGGTACCCAAGGCCTCGAACTCATCAATCTCATTCATAACAGCTCCCGGGCCTTACTTATACCCACACGACTCTTAGATACTCCCGGGAACAAAGAATTCCCAATTTGCCCCCGGAAGCACTATGTGATACTAACACGCGCGTTTAAGAGTTGGTTAGGCTATTAACATCCAACTCAGCCCCATGTGGACCCAATATGATGAATTCACAGTCAACAAGTCCACACGACGCTACACGAGTCAAATGGGTCGGTAACTCGCAAGTACAAAGCACCAACTATTCAATGAACGCGGATTCACGTTGTACCGACCCGTTTGAGTAACCGACAACCAATTCAGTCCCATCACCTTTAAAATCAATTTCTTACAGTCCATTAATCATACCGAGACTATAACATTTGAATTGGTTGTTAGTTCCCTCAAACAACGCGCTAGACATCACAATTCACAAACTAGTCAACCGAATATTAGTTTTCAATCTACAACTAGTTGACCAATCAAACGAACATCAACAGACATAATCTTAAAGTATGTTATACTAGACATACCTAGGAAGATTATAGAGTGAAAACCTCAATCACCTCAGTCTCGAAACTGCTCAAACGGACAGCCACCCGGTAAGACTAAAACAAGCAGTTTATGATCAATACGTGAGTCATAAAGATGGATTATGGTGTAATACACCTGGGGAAATATAGAACTCACCTTCAATAGAAGTTTTATGCCCATCCGCTGGCTGTAAACAAGATGATTGCAGGTGTGAGCTACATCTTTGCTGGCCGTTCAATTTAAGAAAGAAAAAAAAGAGTGAAGCATGTGGGGAACATGATGAGTGGATGAGTAGTTCAACAATGGTGAGCTGCTCTTGATGTCTTGGTCGGCTAAAGGAGGAAGAAGGTAAGAAGAGTAGTTGGGAGAACATGGTGAGTGCAAGAGTGGTTGAATAATTCAACTTGAATCATTTCCTCTGTGGGATATAATATCAAAGTTACACCATGACCCCTCATACTTGAAGAATATGGCATTTGAGAGGAAAACTAAATAATTTAACAGACCGAGATAACGAGAAGGAAATTAACGGGTGTTACAGTTCTTTATTAATATATACAAACTTTTAAACGACAACGAAATCAGTCATTTATATCTTATCTTTATATTATTTATGTTCGGTCATTTGATTTACCACAACCATCTCGAACTATTATCAAGTGAAAATTTGTTCGTGGTCGATTTGGGACCTACAGACGGTAACCGATGTTTTTGTGTGTGGTTCTCGGTCCTTTATATTTGACTTTCTCGGGTTTTGATTCGGGTTATGTTGGATTTTTCAAAATGTTCACCCCTAGCAGGTGATTCAAAAAACTTCACACCACAATCGGTCCTAATTATTTATGTGGATGATTTTTTGGTGACAGGTTCGGATAAGACCGAAATTAATGAGCTCAAGAAACAAGTAGGGAAAATTTGATATTAGTGATTTAAGAAAATTATTTTATTATCTCGGTATTAAAGTTAATTAAATGGAGGACTGGATTGCAATAAAACAAGAGGTCTATGCGTTAAAGATTTTGAAAGAAGCTAATTTGCAATCATGTAATCCAACATATTGTCCTATGTGACCCGAAGACAAGATGTCAAAGTTCAAGTCATAACAAGAAGTGGATGCTACCAAGTACTATGACAAATTGGTTGCTTTCATTATTTGATTGTACACTACCCAATTTCGCGTACTTAGTCAGGGTAATGAGTCGGTATATGCAAAGCCCGAGAACTCCTCACTCGGTCATAGTAAAACAAGTAATGAGATACATACAAAGGCGTTGAGTTATAGCGTTAAGTATGATAGCGGTGGTAAAACATGTAGGCTCGTGCAACGGTTATGAACCGAATCGGAACCGTTAAATGCTAAATATAAGAATTGGAACCATGCCGTATTTTAACGATTCCAGTTCAGTTTGAAACTGGGTTAAACGGTTCTCGTATAAATAGTTCACACAAGAACCAATTTTCTGTTAAATCCTTAATATAATTATATTAGGTGTGAGAAACAAGTGACAATTCATAATAAAACATCATCATATTCATATTATATTTTAATGTTGGCGATCAGAATAGATTAGAATGCCTCAAGATATTACAGAACAATTATATCGTAAAACAAATTTAAGGCATCGAAGGTGATTATCGCTTAAGATATTGTAAGAGAATTGTATACGGCCAGGAAAGTGAGAATATGGATGGTTGCCTATACCTAGAAGTTGGAAAGCCCACTATATAAATTGGGTTTTCAAATATAATCTTTAAAGTTTAAACCCAACCGGAACCATATTGGGAACCATTTTCACCAAAATTAAGACCAGAAATGGACCCGAAGTTCAATAATATGGTTCGGATCTAGCGGTTCGGTTTTGATTACCCGGTTCTAGTGGTTAGGAATAGGAATAGCGGTTCGGTTTTGATTACCCGATTCGGTTTTGTGTACATTTATTTATTGAATTCTTTCTGAAAATCATAAATACCCAAAATGATTTATTTAAGTTATATTTTCCCGCGATACTCTTCAAAGCTAGGGTTTTACACTCCTCCTCTTAAATTCCATGTTTAAATGGGCGAAGATCCTTGTAAAATTAACTTCCGATCTTTGATTAATTTCTATTGCATCTGCATGTGTCTGATTGGCTTTAGTTTCAGGTTTATCATGTTATTAGAAGTCAGGCCTTGATATGTTGATAGGAATATTGACTAGATTGTAAACAAAACTGGGAATGTTTAGATACATCAGTTTATGTCTTGTATAAGAGTCTTCAAGAATGAATTAATATAACTCACCAAAACGAAAAAGCACACGATGAATTTGGATTGAATAAGTCTAATATTTGGTTATAACAAAAGACCTAAACTTCGATAATCCACCAAATCTTATTGATCAAGATAAATAACTCAAAAACTTAAATATAAACCGCATCTCGGTTTATATAATCTAACCTGTACTTGTTAGACTTGAACTCCTGTTAGATGTAAACACGAACTCATCTGTCTCTAAACATTGAATTTGAAATAAACATGAACTCTAATCCAGCTTGATTAAAGAATTCTAATTTTGTTTCTCTAACTGACTTGTGATTGAGGTTAATCCAACACATTACCAGCTTGTAATTGGGTCGGGAATTAATTAACGGGCCAACATCTTTCAAATATGCGTGTGTAAATCAGCCATATATATCTGTACTTCTTACGTAATAATGCATTAAGACTTATCTTTTAAGACTTGTTAAAATTGAGAGTCTTTGAATATACGCTTTCCAATAGTCTTTCATTGTCTTCAGTAATATATGTTGTCTGACGATGAACTGAGTATATATGATAGCGTGCCTTCAGCATTATATGTTTCTGGGCCCAATTTTAATACGAAAAATATAAAGTTGAAGCGACCACTCTTACCCGTGTTTTAAGTTCTGTCTGTCTTTAAGTATTAAATTTAGAGGGCCCTTATAATTGTTGAACAGAACAGTTTGATCAGTTTTGGATTCATGTGTCAAGAGTTCTGTGTTTCGTAATTCCCTACTTTATTTCTGTTCATATAACGTAGCTGTGAAATATGAACAATAGCTATCAATTTGAAGTCACCTACCAGTATAGGTCCGTTAATCTACAGAGGTCCCCTGTTCTGTTATGATATATTAGATTTTCTTTAATGCGAATTTAGATAATTTTTTTTAACGACTTTGACGACAAAATAGATGAAGTTTTCCTTGTGTAGGTACTAGGTAGTCAAAAGGTGCACAATAGTTCACAACAGAGACGAAATAATATAAAAGTAAATACATAATAGGCATAGGAAAAAAAGTTTAATAATTAACAATCAATAATCAAATAGTAAACAAGTTTGAGTTTCAAAATGTAATTAATTTTTATTGTTCCTTTATAAGAGCCTACCTTGCTCCTAACACAGGTGCTACAGCCTCGCTTCGTTTGCTTTTGTCGCTTTTGACTGCAAAGGTCGATGAATCTTTATATTATTTTTTTCAATGTGAGGCGTTCATGGTTTTTAATCAATCACATCTAATAAACCAATAAAGGGCCTAACAAGCGTAATCTGTTGGGATTAGTTTGGAGGTGCGACCTAAAGGGCAGCCGACCCTAGGTCACCGATTTTGGCAGATGATCACCAGAATAGGTCCCTAATTCTTATTCTATAAATACAGAGGAATGGTTAACCGTAATTTTATTCTAATTCTATATATACAGTTATACAGACTATGTACTTGTAATCCTTTATCACCTCAATAATAATAGTAGCTAGTTGCAGCCAAGATGTGGGCCACACTGACCGAACCACGTTAAATCTTTATCAGCTCAGTCTCGTTTATTCTCAGTTATCATGGCAGAAGAGTGAAAGATTAAGACTGATAAGTTTGACAGGCGTAACTTTGGATTTTGGAAGATGCATACTGAATAATCTCTTAATCAAAAGAGTTTACATCAACCACCATTGGGACAAAAACCAGAATAGATGTTCAATGCAGACTCGGTGCTACTGGATCAACAAGCGTTTAGAGCTGTCAGACTTTCTTTGACGAAAAGTGTTGCTTACAACATTGTCAACGGAAAGACTACGCATCGATTGCTAAAGGCTTTATCTAATGTGTATGAGAAACCGTCTGCCTCAATCAAGGTATTTCTCATTCTCCAGTTGGTTAATCTAAAGATGAAGGAATGTGAATTTGTTACCTCGCATATTAACTAATTCATTTCTGTTGTATCCTATTTGATATTTTTTATATAAGGTTTGATGATGTGACACAAGCACTCATATTGTCTTATTTGCCTTAGAATTGCTCGTGGATGGTCACAGACGCTAGCATCTCATTTGGAAATTAAATGCTAAGCTCATCATTGAAGGTATTCGAGACCTAATTATAGGAGAAGACATACGAGGAAGAAGTTCAGGACTCAGGTAAATCTTTGAGTTCTTGTTAAGTACGGAAGCAGGTTAATATTTGAGTTCTTGTTAAAATGGTTGCTTAAATATGTGAAAGGAACTTTAAATTTAGCATTGTGTTTCAGAGGACAAGTTGTAGTTATGAAAGGATACACATGCTGATCTAGGTGATCCCAAACAATATTATAGTGGGAGGTACGCTTGCTATTTCAACTACTGAAGTAATATACATGACAAATGCTGAAGCAAGTAAAGAGTTCATCTGGTTGAATTTTTTTGGTAGAGCTAGACAAGAAGAAAACTGATTTTTCACAAAGAATCTAGTATTTCACGGGAAAACAAAGTACATCTGGTTGAGACATCACTTAATCAGAGGATTGATCAGTGACGCTACTCTACAATCGCAGGGCATCCTTGGCACATAGAATCCGACATTTTGTATTTTCTTGTTATTCCAACAGTCAGGTATCAACCCAGATTTATATACATGTTGCTGCCATCTTTGTCAGGGCTTCAACATTTCTTCCTAGAGATGTGAGTATGTAACATGTAAAAATCTCATATGAGGCATAGTATCCTAACAGTTCATCCATGATGTTAATCGCCATACCTAATCTTTTTCATTTCTACTCTAATTATATATATATTTCTAATATATACAATCGTAGATTTAATATTTTGTTATTTATCATACTTTGAATTACATAAATTCTCTTTTGGAATAATTACAACAAATAAGGTAGCTCAAATGGTATTTTGTTAGGTGTTTTTTCCAAGCTTCATTTTGTGAATTTTTTTCTAGTTATTTTAATATAGTAATTAATTTAAAAAAAAATTGTTTTCTTCTTGTATTTAAAAAATATTTTTATTCAAAATTTAGAATGTACTGTTATCAGATGCTTATTTTTAGGTACGTTACCCCTAGCCACAACTCATACACTGCACATTAATGTGTTTTCTGAAATTTTGAATATACCTTTGCGACGTGATTATTTTTATTTACGTCTCGGTATAATTTTAAGGTTAAATACGATTATACTTCACGTGTTTCGACCCGAATAACCATCTTACTCCAAACGTTTGAGTTTGAATTTTTTTAGTCATCTTGTTTCAGTTTGGTTTGAATTAAACACATGGACACCAGTTCTTCTGAACAAGAACATCAATGATTATGTTTTACTTGAACGGCTACACTAATACTGAACTTGAAAAGCTGGAAACAGGTACTCGGAATAGAATTTGAACTTGGTCTCAGCATCATCAGTGATCATGGACCAAAACTGGATAAACTTGGACATAAACATCAAACAACTAGGACAGAAAAACAAAACGATGACACAAAACTTGGCAGAATTGGTGGTTTGGAAGTCAACAATGCTACAGAAAGCGATCAGGAACAAAGACAAGGGAGATCCTAGAATTTAAACATGTATGAAATAGGAAACTACTACAGGAAACGACACGTGAAGCCTAAGGGGGAACTCGGAAATGGATGCCGCAGTCGTTCTGGAATAGTCATATTAAAAACTATATCTTGGACAGAACGATGCAGATGGCAATATACCACAAGATGCTGTGATACATATCCAGCCCGTGGAGCAGCTCCAGATCCTTTCCGGAGCTGTTGTTGATCCATTCAATCATGAAGCTGAAAAGACGTAACTACTTCATCACAAATTATTATAAACGTATAGTTCTCGTTTCTAGTTTATTTTTTATTTTTTTTTGGTTTGTATTTAGTTTTGTTCTGTGATCAGAATTGTGGAGACTAGCCCCTCTCAAATCTGGCCAACTATCCTTGTTCTTGTCAATCAATCAATTTTCCGGTTTCTATAATTCTGCAGGGCGGCAACGACAACAACAAATGGAACAGTATTGTGATGCAGACTAGAAGTAATTGATAAGCAAAGAAGTAATTCTCAAGAAGAAAGGTTTTTTTTTTTATTTAAGTTTCTGATTGAATAAAATCAATACAAGAGGCCACCTTTATATGGATTTTTAATTTTGACAGGTATGCTAAAATTCGAAATTACAGAATAACAAATTGAAACTGTAATAAAAGTATTAAATGACAACGTACTTAAATTAATGATCGCGTGTGCAACTCAACTTATTTATGGACGGTTTTGAATATTGTGAATCTTGAAAGAAAACTCTTGTTAATTGGGTAAAATCGGAGGGCTGTAATGATGGAGTTTGAGCCTGATAGCTAGCCAAACCGCCTATGGCATTTGCCACAGGTCCGGCTTAGTAATGGGCCCGTAATTCCATCTGTAGCCCAAGTTACGCACTTTTTAAGTTTGGGCCCTTTTGGCCTGTTTACTGTATTAAGTTGGTCCACAAAAGAGTCTGCTAATTTTTGGATTAGCTCCTCATCATATTGGCCGTTAGCAGTGACTGCGTAAGAAAACGTCCAACGGAAGGTGAGTCGCTCCTCCTCACACACGGACACATGACCGTACGTAGCGGTGGCGGCTAGTCCAGAGAAATTGTGGTGGTGGTAAATGGAAGGGACCCTTATTGAGGTAACTTAAAGTTGAAGCTAGTTTTTTCGTAACTAAGCTCAGTGATACGAAATTATTAAAAAGAAAAAAGAACCGGATATTTTAGTATCACAATTTTCATGTGACTCGACACAACATTCACATGAATAAAACTCACAGAAAACGATGTCGTAAAGGTTTCCGTGAGCTGATTTGGCAAAAAGTCGTAGTGACAAGTGTCGTGCTATAAATGAAACCACAGAGAGAGACTTTAACTTTAGCCCCTATTACTTTCCTATAAATTCCAAAGGGTGGGATTTGGGCGTAAATTCACAAGCGAAAGTCTCTTCGAACACAAATACAGGGTACTCACATTTCGATACATGGCACAAGGTAAAGAAGTTTTCTCTCCATATATTTTAGAATTTCATCCATGTTGCAAATCGTGATTGATTTTGTGTTTTGATTTACCAAATACATGTTAATGCTTGTTCTATATCTGCCTGATTTTGATTTTGGATTCGTTTAAGTTGCTTAAATTGCTATATGTTCTTAAAAATCAATCGGTGGTAATATTGCTTTGAGTTTATATGTATTGATTGATTGGATCTGCTAATGAATGTGATACAGGTGCTTGATTGTAATTATAGATTCGATTAAGTTGCTCGAATTGCTATATAGGCTTTGAAATTTAAATCGATTGATCGGATCTGCTAAAGAATCTGTATGTGCTTGATTCTGATTTCAGATTCGTTTAAGTTGCTTGAATTGCTATATATGCTTAAAAAAGATTGGTACTTTGCTTCAAATCTAATCGATTGATTATCTACTAATGAATGTGATATAGGTGCCCGATGTTGAGTTCAGATTCGTTGAAGTTGCTTGAATTGCTATATATGCTTCAAAATCAATCGGTGCTTTAGAGATCGGTTTAAATTTAAATCGATTGATTGGATCTACTAATAAATGTGATATAGGTGCCTGATTTTGATTACAGATGAACTAACTTGCTATTATAGACTAATGCTTGGGTGTGCGTAGATGATAACTGGTCTCATGATTCACAAATTATTAGCTAGACATGCAACTCTTTTTGGTAATTACATAAGTATGAATCAGGGTGTGTGTGCAAGGACTTTTCTTTGATAAAAAATAAATGGTAGGCACAAATACTATTATTTGACTTGATTTAATTATCTTAGAATTTTGGGATTATCTTTCAACAACTGGAATTAGTTTATGACGAATTAACATGTATTACGAATCTAGTTTAAGCAAAAGTGGTTTTCAATGTATTACTGTTGTCACAAATCTGTCTTTTAAGTTTTGAAATGGATGACAAGCTTCTTTTAGCATCCATAATATTCAGGCATGTAGATTGTTCTGTCAGTAGAGTTATTAATATATGTAACATTGTAACTCTAAGAGCTTCAATGTGTAAACTGTAAACTGTAGATTTTTCATGGATTAAATTTATTCCTGTTTTTTTTGGGTTGATAAAGAAATTGCATTCCCTTTAAATGAAATTACTTTATCATGTAACTATGTATTGTGATAGTTTTTAAAATATAAAGCCTACAGTTCTTTCGACTTCTAACTTAATTGTGTTTGGTTGCATAAATAACAGGAATTAAGACTATTTTTTCCAATGAAGAATTGAGCGCCTTTGACGGGCAAATTAGAGTCAGAGCACCACACTACATTGAAATTGAGTGTGGCTGCACAAGCAGGAGGCATGGAGACTCTGTAGGCATCCTTAGGATCAGTGATGATGGCACTATATGTGCTACTTGTAATTGCAATGAAAGCTGCAATCAAGGCATGATTGAACTCCCTTACACACACACTTCCTACTTTTGTATATGTTATGAAACTGAATTGGATCTGATTCTTTTGGTTGAAACAGGGTTCAATAGTCCTGAAAAGTTTGCAAAACACGCTTCTAATAGTAACAGCGTGCCAAATTGGAGGACGAAGATATGGGTTCAAAATTTTGACGGCAAGAGGATAAAATTGGGTAAAACGTGTCTTCTAAGGTATTATAAAGGAGATGAATACTTGAGACCGGATAGCCAATTCTCCCACCGTGACGAGTTCTTGCGTTGCAATGTATGCAACAAGGTTCGTCGCTTTACACTTAAGACAAGCGATGCATTTGAGTATTATCATCGTGCAGTTACTATGGAAAACCGAACTTGCAAAGACATGATACCGGGCATGTAAGTTGATTTACCAAAACTCAAATTTGTTTACTTGATTTGTTTGGATTTATATTCACATTAAACCTTTCTGCTTTTTATGTATTTTGTTTGATTAAGGTGGGCATGTGAAGATCTTGAGGAGAGAAGCTCAAGACCCCATAGTGGATGCCCTAAGAAAACAAACTGCAAAGGTTGCAAGTATTGTGTTTGTTTTGGATGCGAAATTTGCCGGATTAATGGCTGCAAATGCCGAGAGTGTACAGATTTCTATGCAAATGCACCTAATTAACGAGGCATCTATCTTCAACGTGTTTTGGCTTTATATATCTAAAGATATTCGACACACAGTTACTGTTTTTTGGTTTTGTATTTCAATAGATCTGTGTAGTGATTTATTTTCTTGATTAAGTTCTTAATCTATTTCATTATAGGCTTCAAGGAGATTTCTCTTTTACCTTTCTGTGTCATAACTGAAACAAAAAAAACAAAAACAAATTCTTTAGTTATTGAGAGAGGGGTAAAAGCCTGATGTAATTAGCCCATTAATGTTAAATATAATAACAAATGATTAAAATAACCTAAAATGGAGGATGACATATTTTTCTATCTACTCGATCTAAATATCTCACATTTTTCCAGCTCCAACATATCTCACTAAACTACGATTCACTAAACGAGCATACTGGTGTTGAATGAAGTAGTTCATGGCTCGCATATTGAACAACATTGAAACTCTTGTATTAGGTTGCCCACAACCAACATATATATAAACAAGCATGCAACATCAGGAAGCAAATGACAACAAGTTTGACATTACACGAGGAATCAATTAAGGTTCACAGTTTTACACATACTTCGGAATTCAACCGAAGAATTGATCTGCTACATAAGACCAATTTATGTACGAAATTGTCTTGCCAACATAAACGAATAATGACCATTGGTTTTGTAGTTTCTAAATATCCCTCCACCAAATGTGAACCATCTAGTCAGAGTGAACCATTAATTATATTAATTGCAACTGTAGGTCCTCAAAATGAATCTAGAAGTGTAGACTTCAGACCAATCCGTGTACACGGAGGGCGGAATCCAACTTGTACACTCGGATCTCGGATCATGCTTAAGTGTGTCTTTATTGTGGTGTATGGAGTGCGTGAGGTGAAATGATTGAAATGACAAGGTTGAGTTTCCAAGGGGTAGGCCAAGCCTATTTATACATATAGGCCAATCAACAAATATTAATAAGCAAATGCCCAATGGGATTACAAAAGATTAACATACTGTACTACAAAATAAATGATAACATGGATAAACAAACTATAACAAAGAATTTTTAATAATTTCACATAAAGAGGGAAACAATCATTAAAAGCAGAGATGTCTTACTCGCTTGTGTGGCCTTTAATGTGAGTTTCTCTAGCTTCGCTACTGTATAGGGGTAGTCAAGTTGTTGTTCAGTCTCCGAACATCCTTTCACACCCCAACTTGCGGAAATATATGTGGGGCGTGACGCGTGACTAGTAGCTCGCAAGAAACTATTTAAATATAACGTCAATATCTAGTCTATTTCATCATCATCATCATCATCATCATCGTACTCAGTATCTCCCACCAATAGCAATGCTATGGTAGGGTCTGAGGAGGGTAAGATGTAGACAGCCTTACCTCTATCCCATAGGGATAGAGAGGCTGCTTCCGGTGAGACCCCCGGCTCGATAGTAGTTTTGCATCAAGCCTTGGACATAAGGCACATAGCACTCAATCATCGGGACACCGGCTGATCGGTGCATGTGCCCTTGTCTTTCGGCTATCAACGCCACCACATGATGCCTGATTAACCTTCCGCCACTTTTAACGTTATTTTCACGAGATTAGTAAAATAACGTCAAAATTAGTGCAATTTTACTTTTGCCCACCCGAGGGTTCACACATATATACATTATATGCGCGCACCGCAAGCAGGGCGTAATATCTAGTCTATTTCATTCCATATAATTGAAATACACATTCCAAATAAAATAATCCATAACTTCAAACAAACTAGCAAAAACAAAACATGTCCTTTTTACCGGGATAACCTAAAGTCCAAATTAAAAATAAAAATAACTACTCGCTTCGATCATCACATGTAAGTACCTACAATATGCGTGTGTGTGTGTATGTGTGTATATATATACATATATATAGAGGATGGTTCATGCGAGAAATCAATATGTACCGTTGATTATGTGTAATCAATGGACTAAAAAAGTTATGGAAAACTTGTAATTATGAACATATTAATCTACCAATATTTTAACGAAGATGTGTGGTTTGGTATTTGTTTTGTAGACTTTTCAAAAGTGAAACTTAAGTAATTAATAGCATTTATTTGTTATTATTACAAACTAATTGAAAGTTATCCATAAATTTTTTTTAATTGCTATTTTTTATTTGATATTATTAATCAAACTAATGTAATTTTAATCAAATATTATAATATCTTCAATCATAAATCTTAGAATGCGTTAAATATTATATATTGTCCACACAAATTTATTTATTACATACACATGCATTTTCTTGTATTGTGTAGGTGGAATCACCAATGTTTTATGTGAAAATTTTAGAATTTTAGACTATATATTAACATGATTTGTTATTTATTATATATCGTTAAATGTGAAAAATAAAAAATAATTTATTTTGTATCGTGTAGGGTTTATATATGTACTATTTAGGTGGTATCATGAATGTGTATATGAAAACTTTACAAGTGTAGGTTATTATCATTATCAGTTATTTATTATATATAATTTAATGTAATAAAAAAATTATTTTGTACTATGTAGGTTCATTTTTAGTACTGTGTAGGTTCGTATATGTACTGTGTATATGACATTTGAATTTTGTATGTGTGATTTTTATCGTGTGTAGGTTCATTTATTTACTATGTAGGTTCGTATATGTTCTGTGTGTGTATATGGTATTTCGAATTGTGTGTGTAATTCTTATCGTGTATAAGTTCATTTATGTATTGTGTAGGTTTGTATATGTATTGTGTATGTGGTATTTCGAGTGATGTATATGTAATTTTTATCGTGTGTAGGTTCATATATGTATTGTGTAGGTTTGTATATGTACTATGTAGGTTGTATTTTGAATTGGGTATGTGTAATTTTATTCACGTGTATATTCATTTATGTATAGTGTAAGTTTATCGACGCAACTGAATTTAAGAACTATTATCCGGATAAAGGTATAAAATTCAAATTACGAGAATAAAAATATAATATTGATAAATCAACAAAATTGAATTTGATAACATAAAAAACAAGAATTCAATATAAGTTGATTTGACTATATTTTAAAAAATGTAAAAACAAATAATTTGTAACTTCTCCATACACTATGACCTACCAAATATGAAAAAAATGTGTCTCTTACTATAACACCCTTGACATTAAATAAATGATAAAATAAAAGAAAAAATGTGATTGGTTGGATTCATTTCTCGCACTTCTCATAATAAAAAACACTTATGAAATTAACCTAATCATATATATATATATATATATATGGGAAGTATAAGATGAAAACCTTTTCCAGTTGTTAGAACCCTGTAAACTTATTTGTGTGATCCAAAGTGTGCCACATATGTCATTTTGAGTTTTATTGTTTTATAAATTTGAAGGCCTTTTAGGTAATTTTAATTAGTCATTGTCCTTTCCTCTATCACACTACCCTACTATGTCACATCCATCTCTTTTTCCATTCTCTTATATCTTAAAACATTTAATCAAATTCAAACCTTTCAAAATTATCCATGGCTTCTAAGTGAAAACTTGAATTTCCCACTTCTCCGTTTTCCAAGAATCAAGATCAAAATTCCCTAAAACTGAAATCCACTAGTCACTTGATGGTTGATTAATTTGTTTATGTATTAGTTCGTTTATTATTTAGTTTTAATCATT
The DNA here is from genome assembly GCF_021521415.1 of Bidens hawaiensis. NCBI lineage: Eukaryota > Viridiplantae > Streptophyta > Magnoliopsida > Asterales > Asteraceae > Bidens > Bidens hawaiensis. The sequence goes on along the minus strand of NW_027504847.1, from coordinate 2,025,002 downwards.
TATTCTAGAACTTTCGATACTTTACGTATGAGTACTTTAACGCATGTGACCTGAAATCCAATAATACACGTATGAAGTATCGAAAGTTCTAGAATAAACGATTAAAACTAAATAATAAACGAACTAAAACATATACAAATTAACCAACCATCACATCCCAACACTTATCTTTTGCTTGCTCTCAAGCAAACTCTAAAGCAAACATCAACCTCCATCATAGGTATGTAAATTATCGCCATTAATACTAGTAAGGTTTAAGGTCATACCCAGTTTCCCAGACTGACACTGTTTTTATATTGACATCCCACAAATAAGGTTAAGTGCTATAATAAAAACAATAGAGCCACCTAGACGAGTGTACTTTGTTTCCGGTTAAGGCACACATGCTCATATCCCTCATAGTATAACATCTCTCCTCTCGGTTTAATATCTGGACTAGCAAAAGATGTGCTAGTATCACTCTGCTCTTAGTATCACTCATAAGCAAGTATTCATCCATAAAGCTGATTTGACACAAATGCAAATCAAGAGGTCTTAAAAGGGTTGTAACGGGCCAGGTGTAAGGGTATGGAAGGGAAATATTTAAGTAGCTCAAACGATCCGACCCGGCTTATTACAAAACATCTAAATAAACGAAACTACTATGCAAACTGACTGACTTATTATTAAACATCTAAATAAGCAAACTAACATACATACTGATTTCATTCATTTTTTTACATAAACGAACTACTGAGTACATAACTGAATATAAACAGACATCTTTTTGGCCTTTTCCTCATTTTTTAAGCATAATAGCGTGATGCTTAATAATGGAACAAATACAAATACAAAAACAAAAACAAATACAATTACAAATAAACCTAGTAAGCCGGATGGTTTCGTAACATAATGCCGGGGTTAAACAAATGAAACATAAGTCCAAGAATGGTTTTCTAAGGGACCCAACCCCACGCCCCTCACATTACCCACGCTCATATGTATAATGTATGAGGCCCAACCCCCCAGTACCCACACTCTCGCTCATCCAGACGAGGCTTAACCTAATTGCCTTTATCACTTTTGCATTTTGCCAACTACGATCCCGTAATCCATGAACATCGATGAAAGCACTCAAATGGCATGTGTGTACTATATATTATATGTGTATTATGTATATTTGGGTCAACTTACACACGTACCGGAGGAATAGGGTTGCTAATATAAACATGTGTACTTGTCCCTATGACTCGTTATCCCCGCCTAAACGACCTCATTTTCAACTTCTCGTTATGAAAACATTTGTGAGTAAGACTATTTAGAAGCTGAAAAACCAACCATGACCAGAAACCCATAACTTGGCATTAATGGCAATAATTAACAGTTAACAACTTTGGTTTCTGAACACTCTTCGAGATACTATCGGGTTAAAATTTTCAAATTTCCTCCATCCCCACACTTGAGGTTTACATTGTCCTCAATGTTAGAATACTTAAACATTGTCCTCAAAGTTAAAATAGATAAAACGATTAATGAACACTTGAGGGACGGTGTTGAAATTGACTTTTTGACTGTTAAGGAATTTTAAAATTCAGGGCTCAAATGTGACGATTCAACTAGCAATTATACAATTACACTTTTAACATTTAAAGTAATAAAAACAAAATAAATTATGAAAATGAAATCACCTGATAACAACGGGACTGGAAGAGGACCGGTCGGCTCGCAAACTCTCATATACTCTCGTCTCATCCAATTACCAAAATGACAATCGAACATGCAAAATCTCGAGATGTGTAGAAGCAAGCTTCTCACAAGTGTAAGACATAGGTCTTTTAAGAGTTATGAAAATGAATTTTTGTTAATTTTATTAAAACAATTACCGAGCCGAATTAAGTCGTTTCATAATAATTTTTGTTAAATTAATTAAAAATGTTAAAAAACCTAACTCACTTTTGTAGGAATCACGATTGCATTTAGCGTATGCAACAAGCCCTTTAATCCTCCCGGTAGCCCGGGAGGACGAGTGTGGTCTCGTGAGGGTTTATAGTGAACTACACCCACAAAGTTCAGATACAACAAAATATACAAATAAATAAAACACATCAGCAATCAAAAGATATATAAACATATACACCCAACCGGTTACCCATACAATATTCCTAATAATATAATATTAATATAATACAGACCACTGGAATAAAAACAAAATAAAGTAAAAGGATAACCAAAAGCTACTGTACTGCTGGATCATCCTCTGTATCATCCTGCGGGTCCACCGGCTGCTCCAATGTAATAATCAATGACAGTGGGAGCGGTACCTGTGAAGCAACAAATAACAAACAAAAATAGTCATCATGGCGAGCCAGGTGGGCCCGCGTCTCCTCTCTGTGTGCTCTAGCCTCCTCTCTCTCTGCCCGAACCTCTGCCAATATCTGCTGACAGTTCGTCTCGAGTGTGCCTAGCTGCTGAGGTGGTGTCTGTGAAGACGATGATGCCACTCTCAGTGGATGCTGCTGCTGAGGACGATCTATACGCGGGAATGTGCTGACGATGAGTCGGAATCCCTCGCTGCATGGCGATAGCTGCTGCGGAACCCTCCAGCGGTGGTACATGTGGGCTCTCTCGGACCGGGATGAGCCGCGGTGGATCGTCCATCTCACAGATCCCGGCTCTCCGAGCATCCGATAAATCAAACGTCATCGTGGGCGGTCCAGTGGTGAAGTAAGCCTTTGGATATCTGTCAAAAACCCCATACTCCTCGCAATCTGCGTAATATACGACCCTAAGGATAACTGGGCCGTCGCCCCCTGTAAACTCCGGCCTCTGCCAAAGGATGTGAGGAACAACATCGCGATGTTGGCCTTCCTGCCATGATAGACAGGAGGCACAACAAATCGAAGTTGCTACACTTATCGCGGCCGGAATGACGGCCAGCGATAGTGTAAGCATCAATGCGGTGTAAGTATCGGTAGACGAGGTCCCAAATAGAGGATGCCACTATAGCGCTAGAGTGGGCCCCATCCGCGATCTGCTCCCAAAACTGATCCAAATCAGGCTCCGTGAGCCAAAACTGTCGGCCCCGCTGCTGATGCGTCGTATAACCGCAAAATCTCTGTAAGAACGCGGGAGTCTGAACATGCTCCCGCGTATAGAAGCCAGTCGCTACAGCGAAATCGGGAACCGATATCTCATACACGTGTCGTCCAAGCGAGAACGACACGGCATATCTCGTCGAAATCGGGGGCCGTGTATGTGAACGTCGAGTAAAACTCGTGTGTGAGCTCGACATATGATATCGAGTCACAATCAAGTACCACCCTTTCACCTCACCACTACACCACCATCCCCATCATCCTATCCACCACCACCGTAGTCACCCCACCCGTCCCTAGACCACCGTCCACCCGTCCCTAGACCACCGTCCACGCCGTCACCAGTCACCACCACTGCCCTAACCACCACCGCACACCAACTCTCCACAGTGACCACCGCTGTCCACCTTCTCTATCACCACCTCTCCACGGTCACCACCAATCACCACTGCCGTACACCATCGTCATCTACAGTTCACCGCTTTCAATTTTTTCTTTATTATTCTTGCATCCCGAGATTGAGGTAACTGATTATATATTATTTTATTACTTGTCGTGTTATGCTTTGATAGTGTCGGGTGGTTTAGCGAGTTCGGGAATTATTTTTGTGGAATTTGATTGAGAAGTTTTAGAATTCGGGTTAGTTAGTTCGTCTATTAGGATTTGTAACTTCCCGGGTTGGTTGGGGTGTGTGTTCGGTTAGTTAGGATTTTGCTTGTCGGGGTAATTAAGGGTTATCGGTTATTTAGTTATATCGGTTCTCGTTAAATGTGTTTAGGTGGCAACCGGGTTTTTCAAGTTCAAAAATTTCAAATCATTATTTTATTCTTAAATAATTGACAACGACGGTTTGTTATGAAACGCTTATTTTGAATTTAATATACTAATATTTTATATATTATCTTTCAAACCGGCCGGTTTGTCACATCTTCTTTATCACCGACGTGTTGAGTGTTGTGTTTGCATGTTTTTCGAGACAGTCTGTCAGTTCGTTCTTGGTTGTTCGAGTCAGTTGTTTTGTGTTGTTTTGTTTTATCTAGTTGTGTTAGTCAATCACATCCGTGAAGCATTTTCGTTCCAGGGATTGAATTTGATTCGACATTTGTTAAACCAAATCGAACTCCCTTTCTCATGTTCTTGATCCATCCAACAAACATGTTCCGAAAACATCTTTCAATAAGAATCATAAGAGTGTTCAAATTCTTATTATTTAAAAGAAACGATGTAGCATTTTCAGACTGCTTGGGATCTCTTTTACGTTCGTTTTCTATCACCGTAAGTCTGGAACAAGACAAGGAGGACCAACAACACTCAATTCCCTCCAAGATTTCATTTGTTTTTGTTTTTCTATTAATACGTTTTTTTTGTTTGAATCATTTGTTTTTTTTATAATATAGGATTTATTATGTCTTTATTATTTGAGTTGTTTTGTTTGGTTATCTTGTTTTTGTTAATAGATTTTTTTTTCATTTTTTTTGGACGGAGTTTGAATCTTAATGAATATGATTATTAGTGTTATGCATGACAACGTTATTATTATAGTTATGATTTTTGGATAATATATGGTTATTATTTTTGGATAATATATGGTCAAGATTTCTAGATTTTGAGAAGATGTAACTCATATGTGTTTTCATAAAACATGTGCAATGTATGTAACATATAGGTTACATCATATATATGTAACATTATATCAGAGTTGAAGGTAACTTATATGAAACATATATATCATATAGGTAACAACATATGTAACACTTTTTATTAATAAGTTACATATAACATATGCTATAATAGTGTAATACACGTACAAAAATATCATATAAAATAAAAAAAATATTGTATTAATTATTTTGTACATTAGTTCTTTTACAATTTAACTATTTCACCTTTTTGACTTTAGTCACATTAAAATTTTATATTTCTTAAGCACGTAATAAAGACGAAAGTGTCTTATACTTTGACACTCGATTTTTACTTTTATACTATAATAATATAATTTTTTAAAGTGTATCCATGTTAAACAAATTGTCTAAAAGATTTCAACCATTCTTTAAAGTGTGTATTTGTTGTTGTGTCATGTTATTGTATTGTATAATTCAAAGAAAGTACAAAGTGGGTTAATGTCAAATAAACTATTATATATATATATATATATATATTAAAGAAATTACAAATTAGTTTTAAGTCTGATCAATTTTTTTGAAAAGCTTAATTTAATTTGCCATATCTAATGAAGTAGCTTTAAGTCTAATTAACTTCTGACAAACATAATTATTGTTTTAATAATGTTCAAAGTAACTTCAACTTTAATCATAATGGATGTGTCATTGTTTTCAGCACATTTGATTCTAGCAATATCAGTTCACTTCCTTGCATTTTTTCAAATATGACGTTTCTCATTATTCCCGCTTTTTTTTGTTCTACGATTCACCCTATATAATTTGTTTATCTAAAGAGTTTAGCTTCAGACAATTTAAATTGAGTTGATATCCAGAGAAGTCCAAGTTCATCATCATCATTATCATTATCATTATCATTATCATTATCATATTTACTTGTTTTTTATTGAAAATAATATATTTTAATTAAAAAGATGACTAGTCATGTCAGCTTCTAAAGGTGGAGTGTGTTTAATATTGATGGGAAAGGTGGAATGTGTTTGATATTCATATTGATGGGTTGTAACTTGTAAGGGACGCATAAACAAGGAGGTTTTGTGGGTGTGTTGTTATTCTTGTAAGATGAAGATGTTTGTTTGCCGGGTGATTGTATGCATGCTAGACTAGTATCTTGCTAGTTTGATATAATTCAAGTTCACCCGTATTCAAGTTTGAATGTGTGAGTGTTACTCACTTATTTCCAGGAACTCATCCATATGTTATATGATTTGACAAGAAAGTTTCCCTTTCCTATTTCAGTTTCTTTTAACTATTTAGTTAAAAAAAACAAAAACACTTCCATTACACCTTGACTGTTTAAAATTAAATAAATATAAGTATAATAACGAATATAATAAATATTGTGATTTAATAAAAATGAAAAGGATAATAAAGAAGAAGTTCTCATAGTAGAGAAGAAGGCGGCTTATGATAAACCCAAATGTTTCATTTACTTTTTCTTTTTATCTGTACCTCACATTATACATTATGATAAACCCAAATGCTTTTTCTTTACTTCATTTATTGATTAATGAATATTAAAAAGGTTAAATGGTTTTCAATTCTATCAACACGTACATATAGTGTGTTCAAAAGCTAAAAAAAATATCCACACCTTTACCATCACATATACATATTGTTGGCCAGACGGATCAAACAAACGAACACGACATATTTGGGGTGACAACCCTCGACTCTTTTCATATATTAAACGAACATACCAAACGAACTTCACGAACTTATCAAACATACATGGAGATGAGACTCCTTGACTCTCTCTTAACTCCCTCTCAACTCTCACCAATAAAACTAATAATCTAGACCCTATATATAGACTCACTAAACTTGCTCTCTAAGACATATCTTTCCTAAACCTACTACAATTCAAATAACTAAATTATAACTTAACAAAATAAACCCTTAACTTTATTAATATTCAAGATTAATCCTTCATTCACCCTCTTAATCTTGAATTGTATTACTTCTTACATTTGTTCCTCCTTTTCAACTGACTATAGCATACTTGCTTCACTGATTCTTCAAACTTAGCATTCGTTCCTTCAGTGCTTAACTTTGAAATCATTTTGCTATTTTCATTATCAACTCGCTTCTTCTCATCAACTCGTTCTTGACCAATACTCTCACGAACTCCAAACAAATCATTCGGGATTGTTCCAAACCGAATATCCTTCACTTTCATAATCGGTTTCGCATCATAACTTTCTTTCTTTTCAACTTCTAAGTTATTAGGATAACAACATACCTGAAGCTTGATGTTGTACGTCATATTCGGAGAAACTCTTGACCTTCATCAACAATCTCTCTTTCTGATCATATAGCCTCAATATCCCATTGGCTATTTCAATCTTACATACTTCTTCATCCAACTTTCCCAAGCTTAGAAGATTGGTCTTCAACTTAGGGATATAGAAAACATCACAAAACGTTTTCTTTTCACCAGTCTTACTTACCACAGTCACATTACCTTTACCTTTGATTTCGATCTCGGATCCATCACCAAACTTCACTTGACACGAAACTCCTTCATCTAAGGTTGTAAAAAACTCTTTCTTTCCTGGCATATGATGACTTGCACCATTGTTTAAGTACCGCGTACCTTCATTCTTTTCATCATTTTCAAACACACCAGGGATAACCCTTTCTTCATTCAAACTTACTTTATTTATTGAACCAACTGCCATTAACAAAGAAGGATCAACATCATCTTCTTTCTTTGTCAGATTCACTTTATCATTCCCTTTGCTTGGTTCTTTACATTCATTCGAGTAGTGCCCAATCTTATCAGAGTTGTAGCGCGTTACATACTTCCTTCTGTCTTCCCATTCTTCAGGGTTCCTTTTCTGGTATTCACCCCGTTCATCATACTTACGTTCACTATTCCATCTTAGGTTCCCTCTTCCCCGTCCGTTGTATCTTCCACATCCTCTACCATGTCCTCAGTAGTTTTCAACTTTCTTTTCGGTTTGGGTGAACATGAGCCGACTTTGGGATGAACTTACATTCACATTCTTGAACTTGTTTCTTTCTTCATATGCCTTTAAACGTCCAACCACATCTTCAAACGCCATTGTTTCTATGTCTGCGAGTAGCTCCATCGAAAAAACAACAGGTAAATATTTATCTAGCATAGAGTTCAAGAACTTTCTTACCAAAACCTCTTATTCAAGTACCACTCCCAAGCTCTTGTAGCCAACTTCACAGCATAATCATCAATACTTTATGTCTCCCTCATCTTCAATCCATCTAACTCGGTTCTTAGCATTTGAACACGAGCTTTCTGAGTTCTTTCCACACGAAGATAACGAACTCTTAACGCTTCCCATACATCTTTCGGTTCTGAATACTTGGCCATCTGAAGCATCACGTCTTCAGGTAGGGTTTGAAAGATAATACCTAAGGCCATAAACTTCTTTCTTTCTTCAATTCCTCCACCCTTTTCTTTATCAATCGCATCATGCAACCGTTAGCACCTAAATAATTTTCACCATAACCGACCATGATGCGTAGTTGGTTGAAGTTAACTTTGATGCTTGTAAAACAAAATCACCAATCAATTCTTTCATTGTTCCCGAACTTCCCGCTTCTTTAATACCGGCCATGTCACAATCCTAACACAGTCGGAAAAAAATTTTGGTTCTCTTTCTTTGACAAAATTTCTTTTTGATTAGCACAAACCAAAAGAATAATAGATATAATAACACCAAAGAAAAAAGTGACAGAATCTTCATAAGGAAATAAAATAAGAGTTTATATATTTCCTTCTTGTTGTTCACGCATGCAATCAACTAACAAAAAAAAAAACCTTTTGAGGCCTCAAATCCGTCCGACGACCCTAGAAAATAATATGTTACTTCTTAAGAACAATCTTCCCGACGAATTCAAAGCACCAAACCTTTACTATGAATCACAATTCCCAAGAAAATAATATGTTACTTCTTTGCACGAAACCTCAACTGATTTTTTTTCAAACAACTATTCTTCCAACATCCAAAACCCACAAACAAGAAACCCATGAACTTTTACGAATAACGATCCTAAGCTCTGATACCATTTGTTGGCCCAAACGGATCAAACAATAAGATCAAACAAACTTATCAAACAAACGAACACGAGATATTTGGGGTGATAACCCTCGACTCTTTTCATATATCAAACGAACATACCAAACGAACTTCACGAACTTATCAAACATATATGGAGATGGGACTCCTTGACTCTCTCTTAACTCCCTCTCAACTCTCACCAATAAAACTAATAATCTAGACCCTATATATAAACTCACTAAATTTGCTCTCCAAGACATACCTTTCCTAAACATACTACAATTAAAATAACTAAATTATAACTTAACAAAATAAACCCTTAACTTTACTAATATTCAAGATTAATCCTTCACATACTTCATATGATTTTTTAAACATATTTTAGTAAATAAACATACGTTTATACAGAAAAAAGCATATACCAAATTAAACACATGTTATATGTGTTATACATGAAATAAACATATGTTTGTATAACGTATACAAAAATAAACATATGTTATACACGTTTGTACAAAAATTAACATATGTTTGGCTTTACTTGGTTGGCCATAAAATTGAAAAAGTAAGTAGAGCCCGTCAACAGATTTATTTGGTCAACCATAGCCGAGCCCGTCTTGTACATTGATGTGTTGTGTACGTTGCGGTTAAAATATGATGGATTAGATATTTAGCTTTTGCACAAGATCGTGTTTTAAATTTATAAAAGTGATTTCTACTAAGACTAAACACACACAAAATAGGCAAGTGTACCTATCGCATATGCAGAATAGTATTGGTAAGAACCAAATATCGATCCGTGGACACAAATATTTCCAATAATAAATCGTTGTTTTACTTTAATCGGAGGTTTTAATCATTTTGGGGTTGATTTTTAGACTTTTTATAAAATATAAATACTTAAATATAATATATAGGTGACCAAGACGAGAAATTCTAAACAATTATATGAAGGTTACCATCCAAAATCAAGAATCCACTCCATTTTATCATTGATGGTTAATATGTAAACATGTGATAAACTTGCCGTAAGAATATATGATAGATATCTCCTCATTTCTAAGCGAGCATCTATGACATAAAAGAGAGTAGCATGCGCATTTTAAAGTCGACCCTTTCCTAATGTCATGCTACCTCGAGAATGTCAATTTAAGTTGACAAGTAGTTTCGTAAAGTAGAAAGATTAGGATTGACTTCGATTTATCAAATACCAATTCTAACAACTTTGGGTGGTTATAGTTTATCACATAACCTCCCCTTGGTTGATTTAAGTAGGTTATAATTACACATTCCGTTAACATATGATTTCTTTAACTAGCATGATATCCTAAGAAATTGCGTTAGCAATGCCATTTTTGGATTACCAAAACTTAGAGAAATAGATCATAACTTATATCTCATCATTTCTAAGTACAATATAAGGATCCATGTTTCGATAAGTTATCAAAGTATTTCTGTCTTTCAAGAACATGAATCGATCATGAATGATTGCTAATATAATTAACAATCACCAACTTTGAATTGTTGATTTAAGATGGGGAAACATTTCTCATAAAAAGATAATTGTAAGATAACCATGTACTTTACTACACTAAACCACATGTTTTGTATAATCATTAAGTAAAACAAAGTTTCTTCATAGATTTTAGATGGTAAATGGAGTTTAGCTCATAATGAGCATATTTATGAACATTAGGATGATTGATAATAACAAACACATGATTAAACTAAAACAATCTAACCAAATGTGAATCTTCCTTCTTAATGATGATAATGATGACCTCCAAGCCTTCAAACTCTTCACTAGATCTTCAATGTGAGTGTTAGTGGGTGTTTTTATAAGTGAAAACTGTATAGAACTCTCTTCAAGGCACCCAAATGAGTGCAACATGAGCCACTATATATAGAAAATCTGGAGTGAAAAGCACGGCCCCGTGCCTTGGTGGGCATGCCCCCGTGCTTTATTATGACATGTGTCAAATTCGTTTTGTCTTTTCTTGTAGCTAACCACGGCCCCGTGGGAAAGGGGCACGGCCCCGTGCTTTTGTTACCAGTTTTTGTCCTTTCTTGTAGATATTTGTCTTTTCTGGTGTTTAGAAGCATAGGGTGTGTTTCTTGCTTTTTCTTGTGTTTTCTTCCGTTTTTCTTCGTCTTTTCACTTGTTTCTTCGTTTGGGGCTTGGTTTTTCCTGAAATTGTATTTTATTATGATAAGTAGTCTTTTGTGTGATGTTGTTTGATCGAAATTGCAGTTTTTAGAGATTATTTGATGCTAAAAAGATGTATAATTTTATGTACATCATACATCATATTTTATTGTATCTGTATTTCTAGTCGATGGACTGTACAATGTTTATGTGATAGTTTTTTTTAATGGCGAATTTCACAGTTAAGTTGACCGCGGCTCCAAGTCAGAAGCCCCAACCGCCCCACTCGGGCCAAGACTATGTTGTCTTAACCTAGTATACCGTCTGAAGAAACACTAATCGACCCCGGGCAGATTACGGATAATCTGGGGGTTAAATAAATGTTTCCCACGAGAATTAGGTTCGGCAAGATGGTTATTCTTCTGATGACCTGCAAAATAGACACCGTGAGCTCGTCACTGAGAAGGGGGGTACCTCCTTGTGACCACCCTCCGGCGTGAGAATCAGACTAGATTGCTCTTGAATATAAGTGTATATTAAGAGAAATGACTAGAGCAGATATCAGATAATATATGAAGATATAAGATAATGATACCGTTCCAAGGTGTTGGAGTATTTATAGCCGAAGGTAGGTTTCCAAGCAGGTACAGCCGGCTGAATAGTATTCCTGTTCTACCAACTGTGGGCTACGCACGTGCCATGCTGGTGGTTGGTGGGTAGGCAGCGGCTGATAGTGACCAGGCCGGCTGTGTACTATTCCTTTTCCACCAACTGCAGGCTATGCACGTGCTACGACAGGTTGGTCAGTAGGCAGCGGCTGATAGTGACATTAAGTAGTAGAGCGTGCTGCTCGTCGTACTGTTGTCAGTGAGCTGTCGCAGCTTTGGTCAGATCTTTTGTCCATACCATGGCAGGTACAGTACAAAAGATCCTCCAGTAGCGTACGGACTGGCTCATTTGGGCGGGAGTTTTCCCGGCTTTGGGCGGGAGTATTCCCGGCTTGCTCACTCCTTCTTCAGGTGACATTGCTGAATTATTTAAGAGTTAGTGCCTTGTGCGTGTAGCCTTGCTGCGCGGGTAGCCTTCCCTGATGGCTAGTATCCGTTGCTGCGGGAACAGGCGGAGTACGTCGACCATTGGGAGGCTTTTCCTGCGGGAACAGCTTGCGTACTGCGCGTAAGGACGTCACGTCTCTGAGCATGGTGGGTCCTGCGGATCCAGTTGGTTTTTGCGCAGACGTCCCTCTTCAAGGTGAGTTGCGAGTTTAGTCTTTGCGCAGACGTCCCTCTTGAAGGTGAGTCTTGCGGGTTCAACTGCGCAGACGTCCCTCTTTGAGGTGAGTCTTGCGGGTCCAACTGGGCTCTGCTGGGACCTACCTCTTCAAGCCCCCCCAGTCCAATGTTCTTCTCATGAATTGTTAATAAGTGAGGTGAACTTTTGGACTTAAGCAAGGGGTTTTGAAAAGGGTTTAGTTTTAAGGTTCTCCGCGGGGATTCTTCCCGCGGGTTTCCTAATGTCACGTGCAGAATTTCCCACTGTTCTGCTTGATCTTTGGGTATGATGCGGGTAGGTGTGTAACCTCCTCGCAAGTCGGGAGCGTTGAGTTTCACTTGTGTAGATTCTCCACGGGGTTTTGGTAGTTTTAAACATAGTGATCAATTATGTTAAACAACCAATTCCATCTTGGAGCTTCCAACAATCTAGTTCTCAACGTTCCCGCTATGCGGGGGTGTTATATCCCTTTCCGCAAGCATGGCCCAGAAGATCCTTCTTGGTTTCAATTCCCTACGGAGTGCTAAGTATGTGAAGGGTTTCGCCTTGACACTGTACCCGCACTCGCCTTATAGTTACTTTACTTCCAAGGTATTCCTGGCTTCAATTCCCTGCGGGTGCTAAGTATGTGAAGGGTTTTGCCTTGACACTGTACCCGCACCCGTCTTATAGTTACTTGGTTGCCGAGGTATTCTTGGCTTCAATTCCCTGCAGGTGCTAAGTATGTGAAGGATTTTGCCTTGACACTGTACCCGCACCTGTCTTATAGTTACTTGGTTGCCAAGGTAAGGGGTATAGTCCCGCTTACTTTTGAATCTTTGTGACTTGCGTTATAAACGTTACATGACTTGCGCATGCATATTTTAGTTTATTTTAGCAATTTTCCCAGTGTTTTGAATAAGTTAACCGTTCGACGCGCGGTTGTCAATAAGTTAGTGTTCAGTTTCCTCTATCATGATTGTGCGAGTATGACCGTCACTTTCATTTAGTGGGATGACCAATCTTCACCTATAACTGACCTGCGTGGAGGTTTGTCGTTTTTTGTGTTCATGCGGGTTTTGCCGCCGTCCACATGCAACGACTTCTTTCCATATTTATGCGGTGAATACCGGCATACCGTCCGGAAAGTTTATAAATGTAAAACGATCAACAATGTGATAAAGGAGAATCATTTCCATTAGAAGTGGCCCCAGACCGTTTCTTTATAAGTTTGGAATTGATCTACATGTAACATTTGCGTAATTGAGCTCCATTCCATGTTCTTGGGATGGGGGTGCCATCGAGCCTTTCGAGCCGGTATGCGCCTTTTCCCAAAACTTCTTTGATAATGTATGGCCCTTCCCAGACGGGGACCAGCTTTCCTGGGCGTTCTTGGTTCGAAGCCTCGTTGTTACGCAGTATGTAGTCTCAAACATTGAAGTTGCAGAGTTTACCCGCATGTTGTAGTACTTTTGCATTTGTCGTTTGTAGTTCTCTTCACGCACTGCGGCTAAGTCTCTGCGTTCTTCGGTTAGCATAAGGTCTAACCGTCTTTCCGCATCATTGTCCTCTGGATGAATCAAGACCCTTGGTGAGGGTAGACCAATTTCGACCGGGACCATGGCTTCAGTGCCATAAGTGAGGCTGAACGGGGTTTCTCTCGTACTTGCCTTTTTCATCGTTCTGTGTGCCCAAAGGACGTGTGGAAGTTCGTCCACCCAGCCGGATCTGTGTTCCAATAGTCTTTTCTTTATGCCGTCGACGATGCTCCTATTTGCTCTTTCCACCTCACCATTACCCTGTGGGTGCGCCACTGAGGCAAAGGTGTGGGTGATTTGAAGTTCTTTCAGCCACTGTTGTAGCTTCTTGTCGGCAAAGTTGGTGCCGTTATCGCTCACCAAACTCTGTGGAAGCCCGAAACGACAAATAATAAATTCCCAAATAAATTTTTTGATATGTTTTGCGGTTGTTTGGGCTAAGGGTTTTGCTTCTATCCACTTGGTGAAGTAGTCGATGGCAACCATTAGAAACTGGACGTTCCCTGCTGCTGTGGGAAATGGGCCTGTCACATCGATGGCCCACTTCTGAAATGGCCATGAAGAGGTGACTGGAACAAGTTCATTCTTCGGGCGATGCGTGTTGGGTGCGTAGAGTTGGCAAGACCTACACTTTCTGATGTATGCCAGTGCATCCGTATGCATCCCCGGCCAAAAGTATACCGCGTTGTTTAGCTTAGCTACAACTGCGCGTGGACCTGCGTGTATCCCACAGATGCCTTCGTGTACTTCCCTTAGGAGGTAGTCGGCATCTTGGTCGTCGACGCATCTGAGGAGTGGACCAAGAAAGTTACGTCTGTAAAGGATGTCATCGATGAGTTGATAGTTCAGTGCTTTACAGCGTAGTTTTCTTGCCTGTTTTTTCGACTCTGGTAGTATACCCGCCGCAAGGTAATTTATTATTGGTGTCATCCACGTTTCCGTGCCGGTTTGGATGACACAGACTTCCTTGTGTGGGACTGATGGTGCTCCAAGGAGTTCAATGCGGATGTCCTTTCCTAAGTGGGTGAAAGCCAATGACGCAAGCTTGCTTAACGCATCCGCAGATTTGTTTTCGCTACGCTTGACGTGTATGACTTTACAATCGTTAAAATCGCGCTTGAGGGTTTTTGCTTGAGCGAGGTATAGGGCCATTGTGTCGTTCACGGCCGTGTACGTCCCGTTTATCTGATTGGCTACTAACATGGAATCCACGTGGGCTTCCAAGTTCTTTACTCCCATCTTACGCGCAATCCTCAGCCCGGCCAAGAATGCTTCATACTCCGCTTCGTTATTTGTACTTGGAAAATCCAGTCGAATAGCGTAAGTGTATTCTTGGCCCGCTGGGTTGGTTAGTTTTAACCCTGCGCCTGAGCCCTCGTTGCTGGCTGCTCCATCAGTGTAGAGTCGCCAGACATCATCGATGTCCTGTGCTGGAGAGGGTTGAGCCTCGTCCTGGCACTCTTTCTCCCGCGAGGCGGGGACTTCTGCAATAAAGTCGGCCAAGACCTGGCCTTTTATGGCTGGCCTCGGCTTATACTTTATCGCGTATTCTCCCAATTCTATTGCCCATTTGGCTTGGCGTCCCGAAAGTTCGGGTTTGCCTAAAACGTTTGCAAGTTTGAAGTTGGTGAGAATGGTGATTGGGTGACCTTGGAAATATCGTCTTAGCCTGCGTGAAGCCTGTACAAGTGCTAAGACTAATTTTTCCAGGGTAGAGTACCGGGTTTCGACGTCTGTTAGGAGATGGCTAACATAATAGATTGGCATCTGGATGCCTTTTCGCTCGACTAGCAGGACGGCCCCGGTTGCTCTATCTGTGGCGGAGAGGTATAGGATTAATTCCTCTCCCACTTTTGGCGCTGTGAGCGTTGGGAGTTCGATCAAACGTGACCGAATTTCCTGAAAAGCTGCTTCCGCTTCTGGTGTCCAGCGGAAGTGCGTTTTCTTTAAACAGTTTCTCAGCGTTGACACGAATGGGAACGACCTATCCGCATGGTTTGCCAAAAAGCGGTTAAGTGCGACTAGGCGTCCTTTCAGTGTCTGAGCTTGCTTGATGGTAGTAGGTGATTCCATTTTGATAATGGCTTCGACCTTTTCAGGGTTCGCTCTGAAGCCATCTTTAGTAACAGTGACTCCTAAGAACTTCCCTTCTTCCATCCCAATGGAACACTTGCTCGGGTTGAGCTTCATGTTTATCTTTCTGAGTGTGTTGAATGTTTCTTCGATGTCTTTCAACATCGTTTCTGGGTCAAGGCTTTTGATGACCAGGTCATCCATGTAGACTTCCAAGTTCCTCCCAATTTGGGCATGAAACTCTTTGTCCATCAGGCGTTGGTATGTGGCCCGGCATTCTTAAGTCCGAATGGCATCATTTGATAACAAAATGCGCCATCGGGCGTCCGAAATGCGGTTTTGTCCTGATCGTCAACGGCCATGTGGATTTGATGGTACCCTTTATACGCATCAAGGAAGCATTTAAGGCGAAACGGTGCTAGCGAATCTACCTTAAGATCAATTTCGGGTAACGGGTAACAATCTTTGGGGCATGCTTTGTTCAAGTCTTTGAAATCTATGCACATGCGCCATTGTTTGTTAGACTTCGGTACCATGACGGGATTTGCAACCCATGTTTGATATATGCTGACGTGTACGATGCCCGCGTCAAGGAGTTCCTTGACTTGGGTTCTACACGCGTTAGCTTGTTCTGCCCCCATTACTCTGCGCTTTTGTATGACCGGCGTAAAAGCCGGGTCACACTTGAGCTTATGCTCTGCCTTACTTCGAGGTACCCTAGTCATGTCAGCTGGTTTCCATGCAAAGATGTCAGCGTTTTTCTGTAGTAAGCGTTTGAGTAAGGTGCGCGTAGGATCAGTGACTGTGGGCCAATGGTAACCGCCTGGTCGGGGTATTTGCCATTGAAGGCCCATTCTTCTGGTTCGGTGATGGTCGATTTAGCCATCTTTGGTTTGGGTGTTGAGACAGATGCGATGCATACCTGGGGAATACCGGTGACCATCGCTACGCCCTCAGCTGTTGGCCATCCCATCATGCCGTGGACTGAAGATACCACGGCATTGAATCTTGCCATCCCGTCTCTCCCGAAGAGAATGTCGTATGTGTGGTGTGGCTTCCTCATTACGACAAAGTCCACGTCTTCTGTGCGGGAGTGTTTCCCGTCTGTGAGAATGACGGGGAAGGATAGGATACCCAGAAGGGTGTTTGTGCTGCCGTCAAACCCTTCCATCGAGGCGTAGACCGTTTCCAGGCGTTCTTTGTCTTCGTCGTCTAGCTTGTTGAAGAACTGCCTGTACATAACTGTTGACGAGGCGCCGTTGTCAACAAGAGTGCGGGAAGTGATGTAGTGCCCCAGCTGGCTTTTGATGACGATAAGGCCTTCTTTGCTGGGTCCTCCTGGCACTCGCGGGAAGCGCACCTCAGCTTCCTTCCATGCGCATGGTTCTGTCGTCCGTCTTTTTCTTCCTCTGATGTTACTATGAACCATGTGGATGCTGATGTCAACGGGCTTTCGTCCGTTGCTTTTGTATCGGTTGTCATTCTTCCTTCCATTCTTGATTGATGCCACAAGGTGTGTAAGTTTTCCATCCTTGACGAATGATTCAACAATATCCCTCAAGGATGTACACTTCTCAGTGGTGTGACCCTTTGTCCCGTGGAAGTCACAGTATTTGCTCTGATCCGCGTCAGGTCGGTGCCGGACCGTTGGAGCTTTTGGCCATGGGAGTTTCTCAGTGGCAAATATCTCCGTGACGCTTTTGGTGAGCAGCGTCCACCGGGGGTGTCGGCTTGATGGGTGCGTGTTATCCCTTCCGCCTACTAAAGAGCGAGAGCTGGATGAGGTGTCAAAGTTTACCCTTGACTTCCAAATGCCTAGCTTCCTCTTTTTGTTTTGCCGGGCGGTCCGGACGTTGTTTTCTCTAGTCCTCTGAGTGTTGAGGTTTGTACTCTGGGGCGGATCCCCACCCAGTTGCTTCTCTGTTTCGGCAAAGCGCTTGGCCGCCGTCATGATGGCATCCCACGTGGATGGCATGCCATCTTTACCCGTCAACGTGCGGATAAGCTCTGGGTATTCGGCGCCCTGGATGAAAGCGGCGCGAACAAGATCTTCGCTTATAGCGCCCAGACTCAGCTTTTTCGAGTTGAAGCTAGTGATGAAGTCTAGTAAAGATTCATCCTCCTCTCTAACACAGTTGAGGATCGTCAACTGCTCTTCAGTATATTTCCGCTGTTGACTGAAGTGTTGGCTGAACTTGTGTTGGAAGTCCGCCCAATCGTAGATGTGGTGGACCGGTAGACGGTCCAACCACGCTCTAGCCGCTCCAACCAGCGTCATCTGGAACATATAACACCACGTGGGTTCCGTCCAGTTGCTGACGGTTGCCCCCGCTATGAATCTGTTCAGGTGATCGTCTGGGTCGGATTTACCATCATAAGTGCCAATGTTGGGCATCTGCTTGGCACTCTTCGGGGCGATTGCTTCCGCAATGTCCCTTGCAAATTTGGACGTTCCTGCATTTGCAGCAGTTGGTCTAAAGGTTTTGGAGAAGTCACGTGGGTTTCCCCCCGCGTTCCTTTGTTTGAAAGTTTTTCCAAAATTCCTTGTTGGTTGGAAGTCCGTTTCGTTACGCTTCCCTTTCGCCCTATGGGCTATGGCGAGGGTTTGCGTCACTGTCGGATTCCTCCCGATCATCGTCCGAGGACTCGCACTCATTGCTCATGTTGTCCTGTTGTCGAGTGCTTCCAAATTCGTCAGCTTGTTGGATGGAACGTAAGCGTTCGTCCAACTCAGCTTGGAATTCTTTCTGACGTGCTTCCGCCCACGCTTTAACTTGATCAAGTGTTTGGCGGGGGAACCTCGTCTGTCGTCTTTCCACCTGGGTATCAATGAATCCCAGGGGATGATTGTTTACTGCACTTGCCCCGGCTCGGGTAACCGGGGTAGTGTTCGTAAAATTTACTGCACTTGCCCCGGCTTGGGTAACCGGGGTAGTGTCCGTAAAATATGTGTACTCGCCGGTGTTCCTCCCAGTAGCTGGGGTTGTGATTACCGGGGTTTCTTGGTCACTCGCTGGCCTTGGGACCGGAGTAACGTTAACCATCTTTCCAGAAGTTTTGAAAAAACTGAAAAAGAATAAGTTCTAGCTTTAATGCACGGATGGCGCCAATGAAGAAACACTAATCGACCCCGGGCAGA
This sequence comes from Bidens hawaiensis, assembly GCF_021521415.1. NCBI lineage: Eukaryota > Viridiplantae > Streptophyta > Magnoliopsida > Asterales > Asteraceae > Bidens > Bidens hawaiensis. The sequence goes on along the minus strand of NW_027504847.1, from coordinate 2,006,059 downwards.
TTACGGATAATCTGGGGGTTAAATAGATGTTTCCCACGAGGGTTAGGTCCGGCAAGATGGTTATTCTTCTGATGACCTGCAAAATAGACACCGTGAGCTCGTCACTGAGAAGGGGGGGTACCTCCTTGTGACCACCCTCCGGCGTGAGAATCAGACTAGATTGCTCTTGAATATAAGTGTATATTAAGAGAAATGACTAGAGCAGATATCAGATAATATATGAAGATATAAGATAATGATACCGTTCCAAGGTGTTGGAGTATTTATAGCCGAAGGTAGGTTTCCAAGCAGGTACAGCCGGCTGAATAGTATTCCTGTTCTACCAACTGTGGGCTACGCACGTGCCATGCTGGTGGTTGGTGGGTAGGCAGCGGCTGATAGTGACCAGGCCGGCTGTGTACTATTCATTTTCCACCAACTGCAGGCTTTGCACGTGCTACGACAGGTTGGTCAGTAGGCAGCGGCTGATAGTGACATTAAGTAGTAGAGCGTGCTGCTCGTCGTACTGTTGTCAGTGAGCTGTCGCAGCTTTGGTCAGATCTATTGTCCATACCTTGGCAGGTACAGTACAAAAGATCCTCCAGTAGCGTACGGACTGGCTCATTTGGGCGGGAGTTTTCCCGGATTTGGGCAGGAGTATTCCCGGCTTGCTCACTCCTTCTTCAGGTGACATTGCTGAATTATTTAAGAGTTAGTGCCTTGTGCGTGTAGCCTTGCTGCGCGGGTAGCCTTCCCTGATGCTTAGTATCCGTTGCTGCGGGAACAGGCGGAGTACGTCGACCATTGGGAGGCTTTTCCTGCGGGAACAGCTTGCGTACTGCGCGTAAGGACGTCACGTCTCTGAGCATGGTGGGTCCTGCGGATCCAGTTGGTTTTTGCGCAGACGTCCCTCTTCAAGGTGAGTTGCGAGTTTAGTCTTTGCGCAGACGTCCCTCTTGAAGGTGAGTCTTGCGGGTTCAACTGCGCAGACGTCCCTCTTTTAGGTGAGTCTTGCGGGTCCAACTGGGCTCTGCTGGGACCTACCTCTTCACCGTCATATCCAAAATCACTGTTGATGGAAAATCGAGTTCGGCCAAAAAATCGAGTTCAAAATCCATCAACCATGTCGGACCTGTCATGATGTTAGCTTGCCGGAATTCGAGTTTGGCCTGAAATGCTTACAAGTGCCAGAAATCGATAACGGGTTCGTCAAAACCTAGAACGAGTCTTTGGAAAATGCTCCGATCATCCACTGCCATTTTCACGGCCTCCCACCACACTTATCAAACATGGATAAGTCCGAAAGCCATCACCCATGTTGGACTTGTCATGATGTTAGCTTGCCGGAAAATCGACTTCGGCCAGAAAAGCTTACAAGTCGTCGGAATTTGTTCAAAGTAGAAGTAGATGGAAATTATCTTTAAATCTCCAATGTTGTTTGATCAAAGTTGTTTCAAATTCTCTCTCTGCTCTATAAACAAAGATGAAGACAGTGAAATGGATTTGAAATGTTTTTTAGTTATATGGTTTATACAATCGAGACTGACATAGGGTACTATTGCATGATGGTGACATAAAGCATTAGTGAGTGTTTTTACCAATTTACCCTTTTGCATCTTTAAGGTATTAAAAATAATATTAAAAAAATGTATATTTGAAATATCAAATCTCCACCATTCATTAAAGAAGATCAATGGTTATGATAGAGTTCCAATGGTTTTCACAAATGGAGTGGGTTATCATTTTAATAAATTGTTGAGTGAACTAGCATAAGTTTTTATATTGTCAACAAATTGTTGAGTGAGCTAGCATAAGTTTTTATATGTATAATAATAAATAAAAGATAATTCTAATGCGAACAATTAATTTAAACAATTATATCATTTCACAAACACCAGGTTAGGTTACTCGAAAGGCGTACGATCGTACTAATGAGGATGAGGTTGATGCCACCAAAACAATGACCAATAGACACCTTGCCATATAAGCACATATCACTTAATTGAACAATACACGTAAACGCAAATAAATAGAATTGTGGTTGAGGACTCGTTTAACATAAAACATGAGGTTGTAGTACACATATTGCCCCAAAAAGTTGTGGTACACATATTGCCCCAAAATAGTTGTGGTAAGCATATTGCCCCAAAATAAAAGATCAAAGGGGGAATGTGATTACTCACCTTAACAAAGTAAGTGAGTGGTGATAATAATAAAATAAAATAAGTCTTCTTAAGCTAGCTGACCAAACCAAACTTGTGAATTGAACCCTAAAAGCCAACAATGATACCAAATCAATAAAAATCGTAAAACTTGATCATTTAAACTTTTAACTAAAAATAATGAAAAAGTATGTTTAAGTGAGTGTATGGTCCGTAGTTGGTCTGAATATCGATATAAGGTCGGATTCGGTCAATATGAGAAATAAGATGAGATAAATAAAAGTCGGAAGTAAAATCAGAACCATTAATTAAACGACAAACCCCGATTTAAAGTCTAAAGAACCCTAAAACGGATTTAAATCAATTGGATGTTGAAATCCCTTCAATCATTGAAATTGATTGAGGGCTTTTGATCCAAGGATGATTATGAATAGAAAACCTCCATAAACTTACCCGAAATTCCTTGAAAAACCATGAGAAATCGTTAAAGGAAGCAAATTTGACTTTCAAAAGTCAAATCAACAAGAACACTTGAATTGGAGCACCAACTAACAAATTGAGAGTGAGTTTTGATGAAAAGCAGAGGATTAGGGTTTAGGGGTGTTGGTTTATATAGAAAACTTGTTTACAACTCATTAATTTATGAGATTTAGTAAATATTTGGTTTAGAGAAAGTCTTAATTTTGATTAAATCAAAAGATTCAACTTAGCTAATAAGTTAACGACTAATGATGGAAAATCATCACATACATTTCTTGGAGACTAATCTGCAAGATTTGATAAACACCAACCTGTCGCGGGTTGCGACGAATTTTTTTTCCACGTGACGCACTTTTAGTCCCCGAACTTTGATTAAATGCTATAATGGCATAAAATAAATGAGTTTTAGGTTTTTTTAACGAATATAGATCATACAATAATACAAAATAAAATACGAATAATTACTAATAAATGCACGCTTTATTAATGATTAAAATCTGAATACAAAACCTGGGAAATACAAATATGAATATGAATATGAAATTTAACGGATGTCACAATGCCAACATATGTTTGTTAATGATGTTGTCTCTGCTTTTGACAAATGGCTCAGAGAGGTGATCGATGACTATTCAACATCTAACACTCGAAGGTATTTGATTTCAATAACATGTTCGTCGATTTGGTGTTCTGGGGGTTCATCATTATCTCTAATCAACATGAACAATTTCCTATTTCCACTCGCATTTATGGAGTTTAATTGATTGTTTTAGTTAATTAAGATTCACTTTGTTAAATTGATTTGGTGAGAAATATGAGAAAAACAAAAATAAAAGGAAAATTGGATTTAAATAATCCCACCTTTAATGGATTGGCCAATAATAATCCCACCTCCGGTATTTCCCGCTGGCAGTCCCACCTTTTCAAGGTTTTTTGTTTTATGATCCCCTGTTAAAAATAATTAACGGGGTTAAGTTTTGGCTGATGTGGCTGGTGACTTGGATTTTTCATTATCCTACATGGATTTTCCCTTTATATTTTCCCCTCTCTGATTAATTACGTGGAATGCACACTCATTTAGCCCCCAAAATTATGAATTGAGCCACCTGAGATCATTCTACACGATCGAAAACCGGTAGCCGTTCATCATCCACGGCCGCCACCAGCGGTTCATCATCCACGGCCGCCACCGTTCATCATTCTACACGATCCATTCACTCTCGTCCGGTCACCGGCTACCAAGCTTACCCCACCACCACCACTTACCCACCACAACCCCAATCCACATACTTCCACGTCACCCCAAACCCATACTGCGCGTCCTGTCCACGCGCCACCTTCGCCCACCACTTATTCGCCTTCTTAATCGGCTGCATCCTCCTCACCGGCGTCATCATCTTCATCATCCGGCTCATCCTTCGCCCACAAATCCCCCAGTTCTGAGTCCAAACCCTAACCCTAACCCACTTCAATCTCTCATCAACCTCACTAAACTCAGGAAACTGGGATGTTGGTTTTGTTGCCCGGAACCCCAATTCCAAAATCACCCTTTACTACGACAAAATCGGAGCTGTCGTTTATTCCAAAATCATCCTTGTTATACGCAGGATTCAATCGGCTCAATTCATAATTTCGAGGTTAAATGGGTGTGTATTCCACGTAATTAGTCACAGAGAGGGGAAAAAAAGGTAAAAAGCCATGTAGGATAATGAAAAATCCATGTCACCAGCTACATCAGCCAAAACTTAACCCCGTTAATTATTTTTAACGGGGGATCATAAAACAAAAAACCTTGAAAAGGTGGGCTGCCAGCGGGAAATACCGGAGGTGAGATTATTATTGGCCAATCCATTAAAGGTGAGATTATTTAAATCCAATTTTCCAAAATAAAATTAAATGAGCATATTAAAAAACCATTCTTCTAAATATGTTTATATGTTTAGACAATTTTTTCGCTGACTTTCATGATGAATATAGTCCTTAACATCAAGTAAAGTGTCAATAGTGGGTATGAGAGTTTGAAGTGGCGAAGGGACATAGGGGCCACTCGGTTGATGAAAACATATTACTAGTTATCAAACACAATAAACATTAAAACATATTACATAAATCACACGTGTAATTCATTACTTTATTATTACCTCGTTAGCATACACAAATGGTCCCGATGGTTTGCCTGAAATAACACATTTGGGTATTTATAATTATAGGATGGAATCAAGATTAATTCTATAAAATATACTTGAAACCCCTTTATAGTTTCACCAATTATTACTATATAGCACACTTTAAGAAACTCAAAATCAAGGCGGGGGGTTTTAGGTACCAAGATGAAGTTAGTGGTCGTACAATAATCTGTTTTCTACAAAATTAATGGTGAACGACGACATTTTCACAAATTCGATGGTGGTTATGATTTTTACAAAATTGATTTCGTTATACAAATTAAGTTGGTTAAGAAGCGATCGTATCTAGCCGATGGCAATGGGATGGTCAGATCGTGTACCGACAAAAAATATGAGTTCTGAAAAATCAATGGAGGTATAAGAGATTTAGTTTTGGGAAAATCACCCAAATGAACATGGTCTCACAACTAATTACCAAAATAAACATAGGAAGCGTTTTAAACTTTGACTCTTCATTAAAATTGAGTACAATTAACTGTTAGTTTTATGCTTAAAAACAAGTTGTTCAGATCACATGCTCATGTCAAGATAGTACCAAGTGAATGATGTGATGTGGAAATTAATATTTATAAAAAACAGAATAAAATGAAAAATAAAAAAAGGGAAGGAGAAAACCTCGCTATATATATGTGCTTACCCTAATTATTAGATTAAGCCTAAGCCGTCGCCACCAAACCTGCCACCACCAAGCGCCGTCACCATCCTCTTTAGGTCCGATCAAATCCATGAAGATGTATGCAAGATCGATCCAATTAATGATCGCATGGTGATGATGTTTCTCTCTTTGTTGGAATAGGTGATCTCGGAATTTAAAACACACACGGCAAATTGTTACTCTTTTTTATGTTGTACTTGGCTAGTTCATATTCATTTACTAGGGATCATATGTTTTTGGTTTGTTTTGCACTAATTTCTTTAGTGTATGAACAATCTTTAACATATTTGATATCATCAGAATAATAGAACAAATTATTATAAATTATTTGAGGGTTTATATAAGCAAACCAAAAACATGATTCTTTACAAAATCGATTAATAACACATATGCTATAGTGACAAGTGTTGTGTAATAACCAAAAGCTAAGGGACGAGACCATAACTTTACCCTTATAATTTTCTTATAAATTTCGAAGGCTTTGAGTGTTCAATCTTAAGCCAACATATTTGAACGCAAGTTCATGCACTCGATCACATTGCAATGCATGGGGCAATGTAAAAATGTTTTTACTCTATCGATTTAAGAAACTCATCTGCTTTGCTAATTGTATTTTATATTAAGTTTTAATTTAGCAGATTGAAGTTAATATATGCTTGGTCTATATGTGCCCTATTTGGATTTCAAATTTGTTTAAGGTGCTTTTAAGTTCGCTTTGAATTTAAATTGGTTGATCAGAAGGGCGGATAGAAATGCCTATAGATAAGGTAGGCGAGCGCAGAAGCTCTCCCTGAATGTGATATAGATTTCTGATTTTGATTTCAGATTAACTAATTTGTTTAAGTTGTTACATAAGATCTGATTCTGTCTGTGTTTTTACAATCAAATCACTCAGTCACTTGACTAGATGTAGTTTTGATTTAAAAAACAAATTAAATAGTTAGGGATCATCTTTCAACAATCGGAATTTTTTATAACGAATTAACATGTGCTTTGAATCCAGTTTAGGAAAAAACCGGTTTTTGATCAATTGGTGTCGTCGCAGATTGGTCTTTTCAATTTTGAAACGTATGATAAGCTGCCGTTGTTTCGAAATATTAGGCATCTAGATTGCTCTTTTAGTACAGTTATTTATACTTGAATTACTTTACCATATTAAATTTCTTTTTTACAGTTTTGTTCTAGTTGATAAAATAATTGCATTATCTTTAAATAATTAAATGAAATTACTTTATGAACTAACTATGAATTGCAGTAGTTTCTAAAATACAAAGCAATAGGAATTGAGATTATTTTTTCCCTGATTTATTTTATATGTATTTTGTTTGATTGGTGGATATGTGAAGGTTTTGAGGCTCAACGTTCAAGACCCCATAGTGGATGCCATAAGAAAACAACTGCAAAGGACGCAAGTACTTTTTTTATGTCAACCATGGGATTTGGGTGTACTCACATATAGGAATGTATGGCACAAGGTAAAGAACTTTTCTCTCCATCTACTCCGTATTTTAGTAATTCATGTGTTGTTACAAATTGTGTTTGATTTATGTTTTGATTTAGCAAGTTTAAGTTAATGCTTGTTCAATATCTGCTTGATTTTGATTTTATATTCATTTAATTGGCTTGAGTTGCTATATGGATCAATGGTGTTAAGATCGCTTTGAATTTATATGGATTACTTGGATATACTAATGAAAGTGATATAGGTGACCGCTTTTGATTTAAGCTGTGATTAACTCGCTTGAATTGCTATATATGCTTCAAACTCAATTGGTGTTAAGATCTCTTTGAATTTGAATTTTTAGCATCTTGATTTTTCTGATGGAATTGTTTAAGTTGCTTGAATTGCTATATACGCTTCAAAATCATTCGATGCTTTAAAGATCCTATAAATTTAAATCGGTTGATTGGATCGGCTAATGAATGTGATATAGGTGCTCGATTCTGATTATAGATGAAGTAAATTGCTATTATGACTAATGCGTCTGAGTGTGTAGAGATAAATGGGTTTCACAGATTCATGAATTATTAACAAGAATCTAGTTTTGGCAAAAGCGGTTTTTGATGCATTACTGTACGTTGTCACAAATGTGTGTTTCCTTTTAAATGAAACTAGTTGAACGTTACAAATGTTTGACAATTTTTTTTCTTTCAAGTAAGTAATGTTGGTCTCTTCTCTATTTAAACATACCCAACCTAATGTTTCTCCTATCTCTATTCTTCTATATTTCTTCTCTCCACAAAGTGACAACTTTATCAGTTCGTCGGAAATAAATCCTTTATAGTATATCTATCAAGATCCGGTGGTCAAAGCTCCTCCCACCTTCGTTTTCGGTCGTTGGGTCGTGATCTGCAATGGCTTTGATTTCTTTATTTACGGAACTCGCAACAATGGTTATGATGTGCTTCTAAGTTTCGAATCCCACTAGATATGTTTTCGACCTTACGTTTATATTTATAGATCTGTGATTTCATTTTGTTAGAATATAAATATAAGGAAATAATAACAATGTAAGGTGAGTGTACTTTTTGTGAGTTTACGTTTTAATCGAAGAAACATAGGAGCACCTTTTGAAGTTTATTACTTTTGTTATTAAAAATAATATAAAATAAAGCCTATGCATTTTGAGTTATATATCGTTAACAGAGCTAGTTCAAGGCATCTGTTAACAATATTAAAATTTGCAGAATCTTCGATCGTTGTAATGAGCCACAACCTATGTGCAGTGAGATTTTGATGGCAAACTCTGGACGTGGTATACTCAACATACTTGAAAAAACTTTCTCGAGATAGAAGTATAAATCCGGGAAAGAAGCGGTTAGGTGAAACCAGGTCTTAGACAATACACTCATTCGAACAAGCTCTTCCAGAGGGTCATGTTCCCAAGTAAGAAACGAAATGATGCATCAACCCAACATGGAAAAGAATTTATCCGGACCCACCATTACTCTGGTATCCAAACCCGATCAACTCGATTCGCTTTGAATTTAAGATGATGCTTACTTTAGGTTTGAGTTTAAGATAACAATGTGTAATCTGTTAATTGTGGCAGGGTTGCGTTTATTCATGATTAAGCTATCGACCCACGGTCTACTTGATACTAAAAGGGTTTCAGGACCAAAATCAAAGTCAACCTATTGATCTTTCTGATAACGAAAGTTAAGGTATGAAAAACCTTCATTTACAAATATTGTAATATGGTGGTTTGAGAGAATGTAGGGGGCAACCAGAGAGGCTTTAAAACTTTCGTTTGTAAATTGTGGCAGGGTTGCGTTTATTCATGTTTAAGCTATCGAACCACGGTCTACTTGATGCTAAGGCGATGAACAAATGTAACTTGATACTAAAAGGGTTTCAGGACCGAAGTTAAACTCAACCTATCGATCTTTCTGATAACGAAAGTTAAGGTATGAAAAACCTTCATTTACAAATATTGTAATATGGTGGTTTGAGAGAATGTAGGGGGCAGCTAGAGAGGCTTTAAAACTTTCGTTTGTAAATTGTGGCAGGGTTGCGTTTATTCATGTTTAAGCTATCGAACCACGGTCTACTTGATGCTAAGGCGATGAACAAATGTAACTTGATACTAAAAGGGTTTCAGGACCGAAGTTTCCCACGAGGGTTAGGTCCGGCAAGATGGTTATTCTTCTGATGACCTGCAAAACAGACACCGTGAGCTCGTCACTGAGAAGGGGGGGGGGTACCTCCTTGTGACCACCCTCCGGCGTGAGAATCAGACTAGATTGCTCTTGAATATAAGTGTATATTAAGAGAAATAGCTAGAGAGAAGATAATGTGATGATACCATTCCAAGGTGTTGGAGTATTTATAGCCGAAGGTAGGTGTCCAAGAAGGTACAGCCGGCTGTATAATATTCCTTTTCTACCAACTGTGGGCTACGCACGTGCCGTGCTGGTGGTTGGTGGGTAGACAGCGATAGTGACATGGCCGGCTGTGTACTATTCCTTTTCCACCAACTGCAGGCTATGCACGTGCCACGACAAGGGTTGGTGAGTAGGCAGCGGCTGATAGTGACATTAAGTACTAGAGCGTGCTGCTCGTCGTACTGTTGTCAGTGAGCTGTCACAGCTTTGGTCAGATCTTTTGTCCATACCTTGGCAGGTATAGTACAAAAGGTCCTCCAGTAGCGTACGGACTGGCTCATTTGGGCGGGAGAATTCCCGGCTTTGGGCGGGAGTATTCCCGGCTTGCTCATTCCCTCTTCAGGTGACACTGAATTATTTGAGAGTTAGTGCCTTGTGCGTGTAGCCTTGCTGTGCGGATAGCCTTCCCTGATGGCTAGTATCCGTAGCTGCGGGAACAGGCAGAGTACGTCACCATTGGGAGGCTTTTCCTGCGGGAACAGCTTGCGTACTGCGCGTAAGGACGTCGCGTCTCTGAGCATGGTTGGTCCTGCGGATCTAGTTGGTCTTTGCGCAGACGTCCCTCTTTAAGGTGAGTCTTGCGAGTTCAACTGCGCAGACGTCTCTCTTCGAGGTGAGTCTTGCGGGTCCAACTGCGCAGACGTCCCTGTTTAAGGTGAGTCTTGCGGGTCCAACCACGCAGACGTCCCTGTTCAAGGAGAGTCTTGCGGGTCCAACTGGGCTCTGCTGGGACCTACCTCTTCAAGTCCCCCCAGTCCAATGTTCTTCTCATGAATTGTTAATAAGTGAGGTGAACTTTTGGACTTAAGCAAGGGGTTTTGAAAAGGGTTTAGTTTTAAGGTTTTCCATTGGGATTCTTCCCGCGGAAGTCCTAATGTCACGTGCAGAAATTCCCGACTTTTCTGCTTGATCTTTGGGTATGATGCGGGTAGGTCTGTAAAACCTCCTCGCAAGTCAGGAGCGTTGAGTTCCACTTGTGTAGATTCTCCATGAGGTTTTGGTAGTTTTAAACATAGTGATCAATTATGTTAAACAACCAATTCCATCTTCGAGCTTCAATCTAGTTCTCAACGTTCCCGCTATGCGGGGATGTTATTTCCGTTTCCGCAAGCATGGCCCAGAAAATCCTTCTTGGTTTCAATTCCCTGCGAGTGCTAAGTATGTGAAGGGTTTTGCCTTGACACTGTACCCACACTCGTCTTATAGTTACTTTACTTCCAAGGTATTGTTGGCTTCAATTCCCTGCATGTGCTAAGTATGTGAAGGGTTTTGCCTTGACACTGTACCCGCACCTGTCTTATAGTTACTTGGTTTCCAAGGTATTCTTGGCTTCAATTCCCTGCAGGTGCTAAGTATGTGAAGGGTTTTGCCTTGACACTGTACCCGCACCTGTTTTATAGTTACTTGGTTGCAAAGGTAAGGGGGTATAGTCCCGCTTACTTTTGAATCTTTTTGAATTTTTTTTTTTTGAAATTCGAAGAGTTGGTGAAAGGATAAGAACAGTCTAACCGTTGAAGGGACGTCAGCGTGGTCTGACGGTTTCTTCTGACAGCTTCAGGACGTGCATGAAGTTATGGTGACGTGACAGTATATGGTCATTCCAGACGCTTTTTCAGGCGCGTGGGCGCGAGTTTTCGGGCGCGTGGGCGCGAAGTTTACGGCGCGCGTCCTGTCAACAGCTGTTGCCAGCTTGCTTTTTCCACGTGTCATAGTTTCATTGCACCTGCGCTTTTCCGTCTCTCCCGCATTAAATTCATCGCATTCATTGCGATGAGTATATAAAGGGAGGAGAGGATGCATCTCAATTCACAGTTTCACTTCATCTTCTAAGCGATTTCCGGCGAATACTCTAACTTTTGTCGAGCATTCTCCTGAAATCGTTCTTCTTTCCATCCTCCGAAACATGTCTTCCATTCGTGATCCTGAGGCTATTGCCGAGGAGTCCGACGTGTACATCGAGAACCCGACGTCTGACAAGGACGATAAGAGTACTGCTGGGGAGTGCCAGTGTGCTCTTTCCGTCGACGTTTATCAGTACATCGTCAGGAAGTTCATGCTCGAGCCCTTCGAGCCTGAGTTTCCTGAGCCTCACCAGACGGTGTACGATGCCCCCAAGGGCAAGATAGGGGTGTATGTTGCATTCTTCATCTATGGGAATCTCAGGTTCCCATTGACGAAGTTTGTGTACCGCGTTTTGGAGAGACACGGTGTACACCTAACGGAGGTGCACCCGATGGCGATCGCAAAGGTTCGCCATTTTGAATGGGTGTGCCATATTCTGGGCGTTGAGCCCCGCGTTGACCGCCTGATGACCTTCTACTCCTGGAGGTGCATCCAGGGCTGGTATACCTTGGTCAATCGAATCAAGGGTTTGAAGATCTGCGCTACCGAGCGCAGTCTTCGTTCTTGGAAGCGGGAGTTTTTCTAAGTCTCCGCTCGCGTCGTTTCCATTGCGATGACGTTCAAGAACGGGAGGGCGCTCCCTAGCCTTCACGCCTCCAATTACCAAGAGGCGGAATGGTTCGCCAAGATCTCTCAGATCCAGACTCCGGTTTACCGCTTTGCGGAGTCTGGGATGGTGATGCTTGGGATGAGCCGGGTATGGAAGGATGCTGGGGCAGAGGCGCCACAGATTCCCATCGTCCTCGAATACGGTTTGAACTCTATCCCATACGGTATGCTTCATATCTTTTTGCTGATTTAGGGTTTTTCTTCTAAATGCTTTTCTGTTTATTTTCAGAGGGGAACAATTTGCAGTCGCTTCTGCAACCGCGTGAGAGCGGTGGTCCCGCTCGGCTGGGTACTCGTGCTCTCGACGAGAACGAGTTGCCCATCTTGGAGTAAACGGCGGATCGGTTTGTGGAGGTCTACCCGCCAGGCCACGAAATTCTGAGCGCCACACGGCCAGGTAAGGGTTTCATTAACCCTCGCCCTCTTCATGCTCAAACCTGTGACATCTGACCCGATCCGACCCAACCCAGGTACCCGTTTCTCCGATCCGATCTCTTTCTTTTATGATTTATTATTTATACTTATACTTTATTTTTAATAATAATAATATTTTCCTTCCCGCCTCTTCCTCTCTTTTCCTTTCCTCCATCCCGTCCCTCTTCTTCTCTCCCTCTTCTTTTCCCTCTTGTTGCCGTCCCGCCTCTTTCTCTCTCTTGTCGTCGTACCGCCCTTACGCCTTGAACCTCCTTTTCTCTTAACTCTTTGCTTGTCCTTTGTTTCTTCCCGCCTAAGGTTGTCTGCGCAGCTCCACGCGCCAGACTCCTTACAAGGAAGCCTGCGCGAAGACCAGATGTTCTTGCGATACGCGAGGCGAACTGTTCTCGCAGCGCGCTAAGATTTGTAGTTCTTCTCGCAGCGCGCTAAGAACGGTAGTTCTTCCCGCGACGCGCTAAGAATTGTAGTTCTCGCAGCGCGCTAAGAACGGAAGTTCTTCCCGCGACGCGCTAAGAATTGTGGTTCTTCTCGCAGCGCGCTAAGAATGGTAGTTCTTCCCGCGACGCGCTAAGGATTTTAGTTCTTCCCGCGGCGCGCTGTGGACTGTTCTCTGTCTGCCTTCGCCCTCGCGCGTGCGCTCGATGCTTTCTCGCGCTATGTCTTGAGTCTTTTCTTCTGTTTAATCCAGCCGTTTACTTTTGTGATGTCTTATCTCCTGTGTTGTTGACCTGACCTATCTTATGTCTGAAAAGTTACTTTCGGCGCAGCATGCGCACCAACCCCATTGGTTGACAGAAAAAGTGACTGACATTATCTTTTGAGATCTGCTTTTCCATGCTTGACCAGTACCTTTATCTGAACCTCCCATGCCTGTTTACTGTTTCCTGTCAGCTTTTCCTTTGCCCCCTGCAGCTGCCATATCTTTTGATATCTTTTGCTTTTGGATTCTTTTACTTTTTGGAGATCTTTTCCCCTTTTCTAGGGATTGTGTTCCCTAGGGTTTCCCTATAAATAATAATGCTATTTTCTTTCTAACACATCACACACAAACACTTAATTTAACCTTCTCCTTGCTCTCTCTGCCGCCTCCCTCTCTGCCTCCGTCTTCCTCCCTGTTCTGCCCTGCTTTTCCGGTAATATATATATTATATATAATAATTTACTTATTAATTATGCTAACTTATAATCTAGACTTAAAAACAATCATTAAAACAATAATCTTATTTATAGGTTAACTTGTGCTTGTTTAAAGTTGGTTCTTGCTTTATCTTACAACGCATCGTTTATCAAGTGAGTAATCTCGTACCTAATCCCTTTTTATTTTTAATGTTTTGGGATGTTCATGTGTTCATACAAACTTAGAGTCTTAAACTGTTTATGAACTTTAGTCGCGCAGTATCCCATGTGTTGAGGACGTAGACTTGGCTGTTTATTTGTATGTGTGGATCATTAACCGTCTTGTCGGTCTATTCCGCAGTTCTCATGGTACCATTAGATGAACACGGGAGAACAATCGTTTATGATTTTCTCTTTTGTTTACACTTGCACAGTCTTTCTTGTTTGTGAGCTCAATTGTGAGCACTGGCAGTCTATGAATCTTAAAGTTGGTCCCGATCAGATTACACCCTTGTTGAAAACCAGACATACACATGTTGCGCGCAGATTTATTGTTATCTATGTATTGTATTAAACTTGATTTCTCACCAACACGCAAGTGTTTGACGTTTATTTTAACACATGTTCAGGTTTGCTGTAGCTACATTTGGAGCTTGTGGACACGTAGGACGTTTTTACTTTTGGACCTAGATTAAAATGTATCAAGACAAGTTATTATTGTTCGAATATTTTGTCTTATAATATAGTGATTTATGTTGATTTATGTTATCTTGTGTTTACGTTGCGCGTGCGCGAATGAATATATTTATTAAATATTGACACCCAATAGTGTCACGAGTAATGAAACAATATGTGGCGCCCCGATGTATAATCCGCCTTTGGTCGGGGTGTTACAGATTGGTATCAGAGCTCGTTGACTTTAGGATAGGTGGTTAGACGTAACGGCCTAGAATACCTAAGAGTCCCTTCTCGCGCATGAGAGAAATCTCATGTTTGCGCGCTTATTGTTAATTACTCGTTATTTATAAATATGCTTGCGCCAACGCAGCGTATGGTTTTATGTTTTATTTCGCGATATTTCGATTTTTGCTGAATTTCGATTGTTATTGATTTTACTTACATATTCGTTTGTTGGGATTGAAAATCCGAAAAGTCATGGTGATACATGAATAGTTGATTTTCAATTTCCATTTACGATTATGTTCTGAGGTTGGAGACTTGAAAAGTCATGGTGATACATGAATTGTCAACCTCCAATACTCATTTTCTTGTATATTTTATATTGAGGATTGAAAAGTCATGGTGATACATGAATCGTCAATCTCCAATACTAGTTTACTCGTCATTTTAAATTGGGAATTCGGAAAGTCATGGTGATACATGAATTGTCGATTCTTGATTCGAATTTGTTACCTTTATTAAGTCTGCATTAAGGGTCATTTATTTTACTTTAACTTTTGACAGTAACTGACTCCGCGAAACCAAGCTTTATAAGATTAAACTTTGCGCTAAGATATTAACTAAAAATTGAAACTTTTATAGAATGCCTCCGCTATCTCGCCGATTTCAGAGAAGAGAAGCCTCGCGCAGGCGTAGACAGCAACGTTCCCAGGAAATGGCCGCCGCAATAGCCCAAGCTTTGAGCCAAAACAATACCTCCAGTTATAACATTAAGTCCTTTAACGCGGGTAACCCTCCAAAGTTCACAGGTCTTGAAGGAGCCACCGTGATGCTCCAATGGCTCGAGAAGATTGAAAACACTTTCCTCCACACCCAATGCCCCTCAGACAGACGAACCCTATATGCTTCCAGTGTCCTGGAATCTAGAGCGCTTACATGGTGGAATGGAGTAGCTCATGCGCGTGGCGCAGAAGCTGCTTCTAGCATGACATGGGAGGAATTCAAGGAAATTCTGACGCGAGAATTCTGCCCTCCCAACGAAGTTAAGCGCCTGGAGGAGGAATTTTGGAATCTTAAGCAATACAGCGGTGAAGCGTGCGAGTACGCGACGCGCTTCCATGAACTAAGCCTGCTTGTCCCTCACCTTGTTACCCCTTCCCGCCGAGCCATCGAGAAATTCCTTGGGGGTCTCCCCATGGAAATTCAAGATTCTGTATGGGCCAGAAACCCAGCAACCCTCTCTGACGCCATTGAGTTGGCCGGTGTGCTCAGCGACAACCATGTCAGAGCAGGAACCCTGTTCCTGCGGGGAGCTGAGAAGACCAAACCCACCAAGACTGCCCCTGAACCAACAGAAACCAAACCAGAACCCTCAAACCATAACCAGAAACGTAGGTGCAGACAAGCTTATGCGCTTACCAGCCCGCCCATTGTCCAGCAACCCATCTACCAACCTCCAGTTTACGCGCCTAACCCACTGTCAACCTACCCAACACCTCCTGTAGTCCATAACTATGCCCTAACCAATCCGGCACTCCCTGCCCCGCCAACTAAGAAACCTTACACAGGAAACCACCCCTTTTGCCCAACCTGTAGATTTCACCACCCAACCCAAACCCCGTGTCGACTTTGTCACCGATGTGGCCGCGCTGGTCACATGGCGGAAAACTGTAGAGTTCTTCCCGCCAATCCAATTGCGCCAACACCACCAGTCTACCCGCAGAACCCACAACCAACCTACCAAAACCCACGACCCAGATCGTGCTTCAACTGCGGTGATCCCAGTCATTTCCGGAACGCGTGCCCGAGACTACAAGTTCAGATTACGCAAGCGAATCCGGTGAACCAGATTTCGAACCAAGTGACGCGTGGCCGAGCTTTTAACATAACCGCGCACCAAGCGCAAGCGAATAATGACGTAGTTAATGGTACATTTTTGCTTAACGGATTTTATGCTTCTGTACTTTTTGATACTGGCGCCGATCGAAGTTTTATTTCTCGCGCGTTTGAGCAGAAGCTTGCGCGACCGCGCAGCGATTTAAAAGAAAATTTTTCAGTTGAATTGGCTAATTGTGAAATTGTTTTAATTAACTCCGTGATTAAAAATTGCACGCTCAACCTTAACGAAAACGATTTTCTGATCGACCTCATCCCCATGCCTCTTGGAAGTTTCGATGTTATTATTGGTATGGACTGGCTCTCGAAGAATCGCGCCGAAGTTATTTGCGCCAAGAAGTTGATTCGCATTCCTCGGGATAATGGTGATCTTCATATCTACGGCGAGAAACCCTCCAGTGGTCTTAAGCTTATGTCTTGCGCCGAAGCCCGAAAACTCATGCGGAAGAAGTGTATTGCATTCTTAGCCCATGTGGTTAAACCTGTTGAAGAAAAGAAGCTTCGCGATATCCCTGTTGTGCGTGATTTCCCTGAAGTTTTTCCTGATGATCTTCCTGGTATCCCTCCCGCTCGTGAAGTCAAGTTCCGTATTGATCTTGTCCCTGGTGCTTCCCCCGTAGCTAAATCTCCTTACCGTCTTGCACCCGCTGAGATGCAAGAATTGGCAAGTCAACTTCAAGAGTTGACCGCTAAAGGATTCATTCGCCCTAGCTCTTCGCCCTGGGGTGCTCCGGTGTTGTTCGTTAAAAAGAAAGATGGTTCGTTTCGCATGTGTATCGATTACCGCGAGTTGAACAAACTCACCATTAAGAACCGGTATCCCTTACTGCGTATTGACGACCTCTTTGATCAGCTCCAAGGTGCCTCTTGTTTCTCCAAGATTGATCTCCGCTCTGGCTATCACCAGTTGCGCATCCGCGATGAAGATGTTCCGAAGACTGCTTTTCGAACTCGTTATGGCCATTTTGAATTCTTGGTCATGTCCTTCGGTTTAACCAACGCACCCGCCGTTTTCATGGATCTTATGAATCGGGTGTGTAGGCCTTTCTTGGATAAATTCGTGATTGTGTTTATCGATGACGTTCTGATTTATTCTAAGACCAAGGCCGAGCATGAGTAACATCTTCGATTGGTATTGCAAAAGCTTAGAACCGAGCAGCTCTTTGCCAAGCTCTCCAAGTGTGAATTCTGGTCTGATGAAGTACAGTTTCTTGGTCATGTTGTAAACAAGATGGGTATTCATGTCGACCCATCCAAGATTGAAGCAATCAAGAACTGGATTACGCCGACCACTCCTACCGAGATCCGTTCCTTTCTGGGCTTAGCTGGTTATTACCGGCGCTTCATTTCGAACTTCTCGAAGATCGCTTTGCCTTTAACAGCTCTAACGCACAAGGGTAAACCGTATATTTGGGGCTCGAAGCAAGAAGAAGCCTTTCTGACGCTCAAGCGTTTGTTGTGTGAAGCTCCTGTTCTTGCGCTACCTGAGGGTAATGATGATTTTGTCGTGTATTGCGATGCATCCAACCAAGGTCTCGGTTGTGTTCTTATGCAACGAGGCAAGGTTATCGCTTACGCATCAAGGCAACTCAAGGTTCACGAGAAGAATTATACAACTCACGACCTCGAACTAGGCGCAGTTGTTTTTGCCTTGAAGATCTGGAGACACTACCTTTATGGTACTAAGTGTATCCTCTACACTGACCATAAAAGCCTTCAGCATATTTTTGATCAAAAGGAACTCAACATGAGGCAACGCCGATGGAACGAACTCATCAGCGATTACGATTGTGAGATCCGGTATCATCCTGGTAAGGCTAATGTGGTAGCTGATGCGCTCAGCCGTAAACCCTGCCAGCTTAACTGTATCTTGCCGCGCACGCAGCTTCACTTCGCGCCGATCCAAAGCAACCTTGAATCGCGCATTCGTGACGCGCAGCGCGCATCCATCAGTAATGGTAACCTTCGCGCCGAGTTAGCGTGTGGCGCGGAAGCGCACTTTGTCCCTAATCTGAATGGAATTCTCTGCTTTCTCAATCGCATCTGGATTCCCTTTGATGAGAATCTTCGCGCTGATATCCTGAGTGAGGCGCATAAATCTCGGTATTCTATTCATCCCGGCGCTGATAAGATGTACAAAGATTTGCGCATTACTTATTGGTGGCCCGGTATGAAAAAGGATATTGCTGTGTTCGTAGCTAAATGCCTGACTTGTTCCAAGGTAAAAGCTGAACACCAACGCCCATCTGGTTTGCTCGAACAACCAGAAATTCCTACGTGGAAATGGGAATGTGTAGCGATGGACTTTATTACCAAGTTACCTTTGACAGCAAGCAAACATGATAGCATTTGGGTAATAGTGGATCGTTTGACTAAGTCTGCTCACTTTCTGCCCATTCGTGAAAACTATCGTGTTGAGCAACTCGCGCAGCTTTATGTCAAGGAAATTGTCTGCCGCCATGGTACTCCTTTGAGCATCATATCCGATCGCAATGGCCGTTTTATATCTCGCTTTTGGAAATCTCTCCAATCTGCGCTAGGAACTCGCTTGGACATGAGTACGGCATATCATCCTCAGACTGACGGACAGTCTGAGCGAACTATTCAGACTCTTGAGGATACGCTCCGATCTTGTGTTCTTGATTTTGGAGGTAATTGGGATTCGCACCTGCCTTTGATCGAGTTCTCTTATAATAACAGCTATCATTCCAGTATCGGTATGGCCCCATTTGAAGCACTTTACGGTCGTAAGTGCCGCTCCCCGATTTGTTGGAGCGAAGTGGGTGAAGCTCAAATCACAGGACCCGAACTTGTTCAAGAGACAACCGATAAAATCGCCAAGATCCGTGATCATCTGCTGACTGCCAGAAGCCGACAGAAGAGTTACGCAGATCGCAGGCGAAAGCCTCTCGAATTTCAAGTTGGTGATCTTGTTCTCCTCAAAGTGTCGCCCTGGAAAGGTGTTGTCCGCTTTGGGAAGAAAGGTAAGCTTGCTCCTCGTTATGTTGGTCCATTTAAGATTCTAGCGCGTGTGGGAAAAGTTGCCTACAGACTTGACCTGCCGCCCGCGCTCAGTAATGTGCATCCAACGTTCCATGTATCCAATCTCAAGAAGTGTTTAGCCGACGAGAACCTTCACATTCCACTTGATGAAGTTCAAGTTGATGAATCCATGCATTTCGTTGAGAAGCCTGTTGAGATTATGGATCGCGAGGTTAAGCAAACCAAGCGCAGTCGTATCCCTATCGTGAAAGTTCGCTGGGAGTCCAAGCGCGGAGCCGAGTTTACATGGGAAAGGGAAGATCAAATGAAGATCAAATACCCGCACCTGTTCTCTGCGCAACCTACTTCGAGATAAATTTCGGGACGAAATTTCTTAAAGTAGGGGAGACTGTGACATCTGACCCGATCCGACCCGACCCAGGTACCCGTTTCTCCGATCCGATCTCTTTCTTTTATGATTTAATATTTATACTTATACTTTATTTTTAATAATAATAATATTTTCCTTCCCGCCTCTTCCTCTCTTTTCCTTTCCTCCGTCCCGTCCCTCTTCTTCTCTCCCTCTTCTTTTCCCTCTTGTTGCCGTCCCGCCTCTTTCTCTCTCTTGTCGTCGTACCGCCCTTACGCCTTGAACCTCCTTTTCTCTTAACTCTTTGCTTGTCCTTTGTTTCTTCCCGCCTAAGGTTGTCTGCGCAGCTCCACGCGCCAGACTCCTTACAAGGAAGCCTGCGCGAAGACCAGTTGTTCTTGCGATACGCGAGGCGAACTGTTCTCGCAGCGCGCTAAGATTTGTAGTTCTTCTCGCAGCGCGCTAAGAACGGTAGTTCTTCCCGCGACGCGCTAAGAATTGTAGTTCTCGCAGCGCGCTAAGAACGGAAGTTCTTCCCGCGACGCGCTAAGAATTGTGGTTCTTCTCGCAGCGCGCTAAGAATGGTAGTTCTTCCGGCGACGCGCTAAGGATTTTAGTTCTTCCCGCGGCGCGCTGTGGACTGTTCTCTGTCTGCCTTCGCCCTCGCGCGTGCGCTCGATGCTTTCTCGCGCTATGTCTTGAGTCTTTTCTTCTGTTTAATCCAGCCGTTTACTTTTGTGATGTCTTATCTCCTGTGTTGTTGACCTGACCTATCTTATGTCTGAAAAGTTACTTTCGGCGCAGCATGCGCACCAACCCCATTGGTTGACAGAAAAAGTGACTGACATTATCTTTTGAGATCTGCTTTTCCATGCTTGACCAGTACCTTTATCTGAACCTCCCATGCCTGTTTACTGTTTCCTGTCAGCTTTTCCTTTGCCCCTGCAGCTGCCATATCTTTTGATATCTTTTGCTTTTGGATTCTTTTACTTTTTGGAGATCTTTTCCCCTTTTCTAGGGATTGTGTTCCCTAGGGTTTCCCTATAAATAATAATGCTATTTTCTTTCTAACACATCACACACAAACACTTAATTTAACCTTCTCCTTGCTCTCTCTGCCGCCTCCCTCTCTGCCTCCGTCTTCCTCCCTGTTCTGCCCTGCTTTTCCGGTAATATATATATTATATATAATAATTTACTTATTAATTATGCTAACTTATAATCTAGACTTAAAAACAATCATTAAAACAATAATCTTATTTATAGGTTAACTTGTGCTTGTTTAAAGTTGGTTCTTGCTTTATCTTACACCGCATCGTTTATCAAGTGAGTAATCTCGTACCTAATCCCTTTTTATTTTTAATGTTTTGGGATGTTCATGTGTTCATACAAACTTAGAGTCTTAAACTGTTTATGAACTTTAGTCGCGCAGTATCCCATGTGTTGAGGACGTAGACTTGGCTGTTTATTTGTATGTGTGGATCATTAACCGTCTTGTCGGTCTATTCCGCAGTTCTCATGGTACCATTAGATGAACACGGGAGAACAATCGTTTATGATTTTCTCTTTTGTTTACACTTGCACAGTCTTTCTTGTTTGTGAGCTCAATTGTGAGCACTGGCAGTCTATGAATCTTAGAGTTGGTCCCGATCAGATTACACCCTTGTTGAAAACCAGACATACACATGTTGCGCGCAGATTTATTGTTATCTATGTATTGTATTAAACTTGATTTCTCACCAACACGCAAGTGTTTGACGTTTATTTTAACACATGTTCAGGTTTGCTGTAGCTACATTTGGAGCTTGTGGACACGTAGGACGTTTTTACTTTTGGACCTAGATTAAAATGTATCAAGACAAGTTATTATTGTTCGAATATTTTGTCTTATAATATAGTGATTTATGTTATCTTGTGTTTACGTTGCGCGTGCGCGAATGAATATATTTATTAAATATTGACACCCAATAGTGTCACGAGTAATGAAACAATATGTGGCGCCCCGATGTATAATCCGCCTTTGGTCGGGGTGTTACAAAACCTCTGCTGGAGTTTCTCTAATTTTGTCATCTTCTGATGAGGAATCCGCAGACGGTCCTTTCTTCGTGAGGAAGAAGAAAGCTGCCGGCGTGAAGGGCAAGGCGAAGGTTGTCTCCACCGCCGATCAGGGGAACCGGTCTGACTCGGAGACCGAAAGTGAGGAGGTGGCGGGGAACCCTGGTGGTGGTGAGACAACTGTCCCGGAGGTTGAGACAGCTGTCACCTCCGATCCGCCCAGTACGACGACGGTGACCGGCGTGAAGAGGCCGGCTCCTTCGGGTTCGTCCCCGCCTGTCAGAACCTTCAAGCTCAAGAAAACTCGTAAGTGTAAATTAATCTTACCCGCAATTCTTTCCGCCATTGTTTTTAATATCGTCTTCATGCAGGCGTGGATGCTACCGCATTCCAGAGTGGAGTGGGGAGGAGCGTCTCTCGACCCATGACGGTAGGTTTGGTCAACCTACCCGAGGCGATGACCCAGGCGGCCGCGCCTGTTTCAAGTGTTGGTTCAGTTGCTCACCCGGTTGAGGCAACTGTTCCAATTGTGACGTCATCTCCGCCGGCTGTCAGTGCCATCTTTACTGCATCCTTCACTGAGCCGGCGGTGATTTTTTCTGCGGGCTCCTCCGCAGCGGCGGCCACGGTTGTGAGTTCACCTCCCGTGAGTTCACCTCCGATGGTCTCTACCGCGGCGGCTTCAACCGTGCCTCCGGCACCGGTGACTACCTCGTCTCCGACCGGTTCAGCAGGTATGTTTGGGGCTTCTAGCCAATCTCTGCCTCCTTCCCATCTGCCTGACCTCTTGGATGGATATCCCTTAGGTTCGGGTGATAGGTTCGGCGGCTACCGGCCTGTTGTCGACCCTACAGGTGCGTCAGGTTATTTTGGCCTCTTTTTTTTTTTTATATATCATCTTTGCCTAACTGTTTTTTGTTTTTACAGTGTCGGATTCCAATGAGGTGTATGTTCCACGGTGGAACATCCGCCGGGGAACAACCCTTCGGACGGCTGTGGACTGCGTCGAGTGGGCGCGTCACGCGGCCCCAAGTGGCGCGTTGGGGGAAGCCATGTCTAGCTACCAGGAGGGTAGGCTGACAAATGAGCTTCGGATTCTCCTTTCCCGGATGCAGCCGCGCGTCGAGTTGCTTTGTCGTGAAAGACAAGTTAAAGGCGACGCGTATCCAAGAAGTGGCTCAGGCGCGGGCCATCCGGGAGGAGAACAGGAGACTTTCCGCCGTTGCTGCGGAGAAGGAAAAGGCCTTCAAGGCCCTCGAGGTTGAAGTTCAGGCCCGTCTCGAGGCTCGTTCCAAGGCTACTCAAGCTGTTAACGAACAGCTTAGGTTGGATAAGGAAACTGCGCGGAACGAGACCGAGAGGGCCAGCAAAGCTGAAGCTGTTGCTGAGCCTCTGCGCGCTGAGAATGAGGAGCTTAAAGCCAAACTAGAGGCTCCAGCAGGCTCATGATGCCTTGGCCATGGAAGACGCCAAGAAGCTCCAAGAGATCTTGGATCAGAGGGGTATGCTTGACCACACTGAGCGTAAGTTAAAGGGCGTTGAAGAGGCTGCTGCTAAGGAAGTGTTGCTTGCCAACCTTAACAAAAATGAAGCCGAACGCGCCCGTAACGAAGCTCAAGCTGCCCTCCAGGAGGCTCTGATCACCAAGGAATGGCTTCTACGAGAAGCGTTGTCGCAGGTATGCGTAGCTTCATAATATCTATACGCTTTTCTTTGTACTTAGAAAAGGTTTTGATACTTTGTATTTTTCGTTGTTGTAGGTTGTGCATCGGATCTTCACGAACACATCTTATGACGATGCCATGAGCGCAGCCCTCAACGCTTCCCATGAGGATGGGGAAAAGGCTGGTTTCTTGCTTGGTTTGGGGTTTGTTGAGAAGGGCATCCCGCCTTCCAACTTCCCTCTTTATGACGTGGAAACTGAAGCTGCCTATGACCAAGCAGTGAACCAGTATGCTGCCTTCCCGCATCCGGTGGTGGAGAAGGTGAACGAAATTGCTGCTGCTGATGATGGGCTAAACATTCTCAAGACTTTCCTTAAACCGCCACAGCCAACTGATGGTGCGGGTACAAGTGGGTTTGGAGGGAGTGGTCCTGAAGTTTGAACCTTGAGATCCCTTCCCACCGTTAGGATAGATTTATATTTCTGTAGGCGGGTAGATACCCGGCCATTCTTGTAATGTTTGAATTTTTTATGAAATATAAATGTTTGTGCGGGTAGGACCGCCAATTTCACTGGATGACTTGCTTTATAAACGTTATATGACTTGCTCATGCATATTATAGCTTAATTTGGCACTTGCTTTGCCGCATAAACAATATATGATTCGCTCGTGCATACTTTAGTTTAACTTAGCAATTTTCCAAGTGTTTTGAATAAGTTAACCGTTCGACGCGCGATTGTCAATAGGTTAGTGTTCAGTTTCCTCTATCATGAATGTGCGGGTAGGACCGTCACTTTCAGTTATTGGGATGACCAATCTTCACCTATAACTGACCTGCGTGAAGGTTTGCCGTTTTTTTGTGTTTATGCGGGTTTTGCCGCCGTCCACACGCAACGACTTCCCCACTTATTTATGCGGCGAATACCGGCATATCAGTGTTTTGAATAAGTTAAACCTTTCAACGCGCGGTTGTCAATAGGTTAATGTTCAGTTTCCTCTATCATGATTGTGCGTCTTGCGCCGACACTTTCATTTAGTGGGATGACCAAATTTTACCTATAACTGACCTGCGTGAAGGTTGTCTTTATTTCTTAGAAATTTTTGCCGTTTTTTGTGTTTATGCGGGTTTTGCCGCCGTCCACACGCAACGACTTCCTTTCACACTTATTTATGCGGTGAATACCGGCATATCAGTGTGGAAAGTTCATAAGTATAAATGTAAGACCATCAGCGTCAACGTGATAAGGAGAATCATTTCCATTAGAAGTGGCTCTGGGCCTTTTCTTTACAAGTTTGGAATTGATCTACATGCAACCTGTGTAATTGAACTCCCTTCCATGTTCTTGGGATGGGGGTGTCATCGAACCTTTCGAGCCGATATTCACCTGGTTCGGAATCTCGTTGTTTATGCAGTATGTAGTCTCCAACATTGAAGCTGCAGTTTCATTCGTGTTTTAATGTAAGTACCTGTAATATGTGTGTGTGTATATTGTCAACAAAATTGTTGAGTGAGCAAGCATAAGTTTTTATATGTATAACTAGCTTTTAAACTTGTGTATTACATGTGATTTTTTAAATAATAATAATAAATACAGTCTGTTATGTGAAAAAAAAAATCAACAAAATTAAAGGTAAAAAGAAAATAAAATATATCTTAAATATATATAAACGAAAGCTTCTTAAATTCTCTCAAGCCATCAAATTATTTTATTTTTAAATGAAAACTTCTCATGCATTTGAACCGAATTCATGGGCATGGGTCTTACCAAACCCCATTAGCCCTTAAACGGGTTATTACTTCTCATTATATTAAAAATTAATTTTTTCAAATATTTGATATGAAAATCTATTAAATAGGGATATACTAAAAATTAATATCCATTTTTAAAAAGGATATTATTTATAATTAAAAAATGTTTTATAGTAAAAAAAATAATTAAGTGTAAGGCCCCGTTACCGGTGCCCTACATTGGACGTTGGATTTACTCATAAACACAGTTCTTTATATCAAAGTTAATTAAAACTTTCGCGAAATATAAAACTTCAACCATAATATATATTACACAACCTTCAAATCTCGTCTTTAACAAACATTTCGTTATCTAAACAGAAAACATAGTCCTTTAAAAACATCATAACATTTCCTTGAGATGCAAGTATCTTCAATTCCATGCCATGTGTTCCCCTCAAGCGAGCTGCCTCATTCTACTCACCTGCGTGCATACTAAAAGTCAGTTACACTGAGTGAGTTCTAGTTAATCACATAACATACACAACATACACACATACATACTTTCATTCATACTTTCATACTATCATACTTGCTTACCTTCATTCTTTCTTTTATAATATATTCGTATCTTACGTTTTAAAGAGCATTTCGCCCTATAACCTTCGCATATATTATTAGGGTATGCAACCCTTTAACCTTCGCATATATTATTAGGGTATGCAACCCTTTAACCTTACCTTACCTTTCATTATCATATCCATACATTTAATACCATACATATCATAGTCGTACATACTTCCTTTTTCACATACACATATCATACATACTACACTATACTTGCCTTAACAACATGTGCAATACCCGAAGGTCGTTCACGTACTGTCAAGCATACATACATAACTATCACAATCATCATCTAGACATGCACTTACCATTTAAGGTAAGTGTATTAACATTCACATCGAGTATGCACACAGCCTCGAAAACATAACAAGGAAATGTGGCTAGAAACTCACCTGAATGTGGTTACGTTCACCGTTAATAGTTATTCCCTTCTTGAGCTGTGCACGGCTGACTGTATAACATTTACATGCATCAATTAACTATTACTACTCATATCGTATTTCTATCTTTATATAACCCACAACGAACGGGGGTCCGGGGGCAGCGCCCCTAGCAGGGTCCAATGGGCAGAGCCCCTGGTTGGGGTCGATTAACTGTCTTAACACATTTCTCATTAGAATTTTAAATTATTATTCAATTCGTTAACTCATTCGCTTTAACGAATTAAACCTGATTCGTTAACTAATTCGTTACTTTCATAATTTAGTTCGCTAACTGATTCGTCATCTGATCATCATCTAATTCGTTATTCCAATTCGTTATCTAAACAAGCCCTGATTCGTTACCTTATTCTTAACGAATTGGCGAGTAACGAATCACCTGATTCGTTATCTGGTTCATTAG
Source organism: Bidens hawaiensis (assembly GCF_021521415.1). NCBI lineage: Eukaryota > Viridiplantae > Streptophyta > Magnoliopsida > Asterales > Asteraceae > Bidens > Bidens hawaiensis. The sequence goes on along the minus strand of NW_027504847.1, from coordinate 1,979,584 downwards.
CTGATTCGTGATTCTGGTTCGTTGTCTAGTTCGTTATCTTAGTATAACGAATGGATAGATTCGTTATCCATTTACACGAATGAGTCCCATTCGTTATGTACGCGTAACGAATTGATCATCCCTAACGAACTACCAACAGTTCTTATCCAGATCTTTGACTATAGGGTCAAAGTCAAAATTGATAAGAACATTCGCAATCAAACTTATCCAGATCTGCAATTAGCACCTCAAATCTCAACGAAATAACACGAGTTTGGTATCCATGAACTCGTAATCACATCGCCTACAAACCCTACTCATCAAATCGGCCAAACATTTGTGTTTAAAGGGTGCGATTTGAACATATATAGGTACGGCTCGTTTTTCAATCGATTAACACATCAAATCTTAACCAATTTCAGTGAGGTTTGTTGTTTTGGATTCGTTTCTACCATATACACCTAGATCTATGATTTCTAGACGAAATCCAAACCTAAACGAACAAGTTCAAGTCATAAACGTACCTTAAACGAGTCGGTATACGAACACGAGCTGGTCTTTGATGTTGTTTTGGTCCGTCACGACGTTCCAGCACCAACATGCTCGGGTTTTCGCCTTCGGATCTTGGTTCGGGTTTGTGTGTGTTTTCCAATGTGTAGGCTATGGTGTAGAGATTGATAGAAAATGGAAAGGTTTAGGGTTTAAGAGTATTTATACTCCTTTAAGCCCATGGACCTAAGGCTCATTCCATCTTTTATTCTATATTTTAAAGTCCAAGCCCACCTTCTATTAGTTTATTTATTTAAACCGATAACGACACACTATAAAATAAACGAAATTTATTTTATTATTATAACTAAAAGTAGGATGTTACATTAAGCGTGTAATGAGTCTCACTAAACCCACATAGCTTTTAAACCAGTATAACATCTCATTTATTTAATTTATATATTAAACTCTTTATTATTAAATCCTAAGTATATTATTAACTTCCTTATAATAAATAAAATTAAAATTCAAAAATATATATAAATATTATTAACGAATAATGTAAAACAGCATATGAGGATGTAAATAAATTACAATACATGTTGCTTGAAAGCAAAAAAGTAAAAGAAATCTATAGAACTAAGAAATCATAATCTTATATATATGTGTGTGTGTGTGTGTGTGTGTGTTTGATTTCTTTTGAGAACCACTTTGAGTTTTAAGAACTCGAAAGAACTCAACGTAACACATTTTTTTTTAAATTTTTTTACACACATGTAATACGTAAGTGTAAGTAATGCAAAAAAAAATTATGGTATTTTTTTACACATCGAAGCGACTTATTACACATGTGTAACTAACATTTAAACTTGTCTAATCAACAAAAATACTTATCTATTTTAATTAGATTTATTCTCAGCCACATATTCCATACTCATTTAATTAAATGTATGGTCCTTATTGAGTTCTTAAAGTTCTTATAATTTATCAAGGTTCTAAAAATATCCCTCCACTATATATATATATATATATATATATATATATATATATATATATATATATATAACGAAACATTTAAAAGCTCTCTGGTTGTTTTATTCTCTAAAGCCACCAAATTGTTTTATTTGTAAATGAAGACTTCTCAAGTATTTGACCCGAATTCACGGGTATAGGTCTTACCAAAATCAGATAACCTTAAACGGGTTATAACACCTCATTATATTAAAAATTAATCTCACCAAATATTTGATATGAAAATCACTACAAAAAAATGTCATTTAGTGGCACACATTTGTAATGACATTTAACCTTTGTGCCACTAATTTAGGTTTTTAATGGCACTTTGCGTGTGCCATCTTTGCTTTTAACACATGTTTAGTGACAGTTAGTTTTAGTGCCACTAATTTATGATTTTAGTGGCACTTTGCAATGGCACTAAAAATCTAGTGTCACTCGTTTTTAATTGCATTTAGCTTTTGTGTCACTAATTTAGATTTTAATGGCACTTTGAGTGTGCCATCTTTGCATATAACACATGTTTAGTGGCACTTAAGTTTTAATGCCACTAATTTATGATTTAGTGTCACTTTGCATATGCCACTAAAAAACTCGTGTCACTCATTTTTTGTAACAACTCCAATTTTATGGCAAATTTTTTTCCCAAACACTTAGTTTATTCTTTACTGTTTATTATTAGTGTTAAATACTATACAACTCTATAAGAAATGTAAAACGCGATCAAGGATACATCAAGTGTAGCGAACTTGTTCCGGACTAAGCCGAATGGGCTTGGCAAACCAATAGAATACTAGTTCAAACTCAAACTACCAAAACCCATTAAAATAACATCTAATCCAAAATTTAAAACCAAAACTAATTTGATACAAAACTTTTTAAATCAAACCCGTCACAGTCCACATGAGAGATGTGGGAACTCCAAAATTGGCTAGTATAGGTCAATATTAATAATACCAAAATATGAACACTTATATCTATATAAGCATTAACACATATGAGTATATTGACCGCACACACGTGTTCAAATCATGACTTAGATCCCGCCTAAATTATATCATAAATATATGTACGTATATGAATATGCATGTATACTGGAGAACATATATAATCATTATATATTTTTATGATAGGTAGGTGAAGAAACACTAAGTGAACCCACGGGCAGATTACGGATAACCTGGGGGTTAGATAGATGTTTCCCACGAGGGGTTAGACCAGGAGAAGATGGTTCTTCTGATAACCTGCAAAACAGACACCGTGAGCTTGTCACTGAGAAGGGGGGGGGGTTCCTCCTTGTGACCACCCTCCGGCGTGAGAATCAGACTAGATTGCTCTTTAAATATAAATGTATATTAAGAGATTGCTAGAGCAGATATCAGGTATAATATGATGATAATATGTTAAGATATGATAGGATGAGATGGTCATACCATTTGTGGTATTTATAGCCGAAGGTAGGTTTCCAAGGAGGTGTGGCCGGCTGCAACAGTGTTCATGTTCCACCAACAGTGGCCTACGCACGTGCCCTGCTGGTAGTTGGTGGGTAGGCAGCGGCTGATAGTGACCAGGCCTGCTGTGTACTATTCCTTTTCCACCAACTGCCGTCTATGCACGTGGTATGGCAGTAGTTGGTGAGTAGGCAGCGGCTAATAGTGACATACAGTACAGGAGCATGCTGCTCGCCATACTGTTGTCAATAAGCTGTCGTATCTTTAGTCAGATCTTTTTCCCATACCTCGTCAGGTACAGTACAGAAGATCTTCCCGTATCGTATGGACTGGCTTATTTGGGTGGGAGTATTCCCCCTCCCGCCCTTGTGCGGGATTGTTCCCGGCTTTGCTCATTCCTTCAGGTGACACTGAGTGATTGAGAGCTAAGTGCCTTGTGCGTGTAGCCTTGCTGCGCGGGTGGCCTTCCCTGATGGCTTGTATCCGAGGCTGCGGGGACAGGCGGAGTCCTTCACCATTGGGAGGCATTTCCTGCGGGAACAGCTTGCGTACTGCGCGTAAGGACGTCACGTCTCTGAGCATGGTTGGTCCTGCGGATCCAGTTGGTTTCTGCGCAGACGTCCCTCTTCAAGGTGAGTCTTGCGGGTCCAACTGGGCTCTGCTGGGACCTACCTCTTCAAGTCCCCCCAGTCCAATGTTCTTCTCATGAGTATTTAATAAAGTGAGGTGAACTTTTGGACTTAAGCAAAGGGTTTTGAAAAGGGTTTTTTAAGGTTTTCCATGGGGATTCCTCCCGCGGAAGTCCTTGTCACTTGCAGAAATTCCCGAGTTTCCTGCTTGATCTTTAGGTATGATGCGGGTAGGCTGTAACCTCCTCGCAAGTCAGGAGCGTTGAGTCCCACTTCTGTGGATTCTCCCTGAGGTTTTGGTAGTTTTGAACATAGTGATCAATTATGTTAAGACCACCAATTCCATCCTGGAGCCTCAAAACAATGTAGTTCTCGACGTTCCCGCTATGCGGGGATGTTATTTCCGTTTCCGCAAGCATTGCCCAGAAGATCCTTCTTGGTTTCAATTCCCTGCGGAGCGCTAGGTATGTGAAGGGTTTTGCCTTAACACTGTACCCGCGCTCGTCTTACGGTTACTTTACTTCCAAGGTACCCCTGGCGTCAATTCCCTGCGGGTGCTAGGTATGTGAAGGGTTTTGCCTTAACACTGTACCCGCACCCGTCTTATAGTTACTTTGTTGCCGGGGTATTCTTGGCTTCAATTCCCTGCGGGTGCTAGGTATGTGAAGGGTTTTGCCTTAACACTGTACCCGCATCCGTCTTACGGTTACTTGGTTGCCAAGTTATTCTTGGCTTCAATTCCCTGCGGGTGCTAGGTATGTGAAGGGTTTTGCCTTAACACTGTACCCGCATCCGTCTTATGGTTACTTGGTTGCCAAGTTATTCTTGGCTTCAATTCCCTGCGGGTGCTAGGTATGTGAAGGGTTTTGCCTTAACACTGTACCCGCATCCGTCTTACGGTTACTTGGTTGCCAAGTTATTCTTGGCTTCAATTCCCTGCGGGTGCTAGGTATGTGAAGGGTTTTGCCTTAACACTGTACCCGCATCCGTCTTACGGTTACTTGGTTGCCAAGTTATTCTTGGCTTCAATTTCCTGCGGGTGCTAGGTATGTGAAGGGTTTTGCCTTAACACTGTACCCGCATCCGTCTTACGGTTACTTGGTTGCCAAGGTAAGGGGTATTTTCCCGCTTACTTTTGAATCTTTTTGAATTTGAAATTCGAAGAGTTGGTGAAAGGATAAGAACAGTCCAAACCTCTGAAACGTCGTGCGACGGTTTCTTCTGACTGTGTCAGGACGTGTAGGAAGTTATGGTGACGTGACAGTACATGGTCATTCCAGACGCTTTTTCAGGCGCGTGGGCGCGATTTTTCGGGCGCGTGGCCGCGAAATTAATGGAATGCGTCCTGTCAACAGCTGTTGCCAGCTTGCTCTTTGCCACGTGTCATAGTTTCATTGCACCTTTGATTTCTCTCTCTTCCGCATTAAATTCATCGCATTAATTGCGATTAGTATATAAAGGGGGAGAGGGTTCTTTGTAATCCACACTTTCACTCTTCTCTTCATCTTCTTTGCGATTTCCGGCGATTACTCACCTTTTCAGGCAAGCATTCTCCCGAAATCGTTTTCTTCTTATTTTACAAGATGTCTCGTGATCTCGAATCTACAGCCGATGACAAGAGTACTGCTGGCGAGTGCCAGTGTGCTCTGCCTGGCGATCTGTATCGGTACGTCGTCAGGAAGTTCATGCTCGAGTCTCTCGAGCCTGAGTTTCCTGAACCCCACCAGACGGTGTACGATGCCCCCAGAGGCAAGATCGGGGTATATGCTGCATTCTTTGTTTATGGGAATCTTAGGTTCCCATTGACAAAGTTTGTTTTCCGTGTCCTGGAGAGGCACGGTGTGCACCTGACCGAGGTGCATCCGATGGCGATTGCCAAGGTTCGCCACTTCGAGTGGGTGTGCCGGATTCTGGGCATTGAGCCCCATGTTGACCGCCTGATGACCTTCTACACTTGGAGGTGCATCCAGGGGTGGTATACCCTGATAACCCGAATCAAGGGTTTGAAGATTTGCGCAACCGAGCGCAGTCTTCGCGCGTGGAAGCGGGAGTTCTTCTACATCTCCGCTCGCGCCATCCCCCTTGCCATGAAGTTTAAGAATGGGCAAGCTCTCCCAAGCCTTCACGCCTCCAACTACCAGGAGGCGGAATGGTTCTCGAAGATATCTCGGGTCCAATCTCCGGTTTACCGGTTTACGGAGTCCGGGATGGTGATGCTGGGGATGAGCCGGGTGTGGAAGGCTGCGGATGCGCATAAGATCCCAATCGTCCTCGAATACGGTTCGAACTCTGTTCCTTACGGTATGCTTTGTTTCTTTTTGTTGATTTAGAATCTCTTCTAACTTTTTTCTTGTTTATTTCAGAGGGGAACGACTTGCAGTCGCTCCTAAACCCGCGGGAGGCTGACGGTCCCGCTCGGATGGGTACTCGCGCTCTAGACGAGAACGAGTTGCCCATCCTAGAACAAACGGCGGATCGGTTCGTGGAGGTCTATCCGCTAGGCCACGAGATCCTTAGCGCCAGGCGGCCAGGTAAGGCGCTGTTCGACCCTCGACCCCTCAATGTTGAAACCTCTGCTGGAATTCCTTTAATCGTATGTTCTGATGAGGAATCCGCAGATGGTCCTCCGTTGGTGCGGAAGAAGAAGGCTGCCGGCGGGAAGGGGAAGGAGAAGGTGGCCTCTTTAGGTCACCACCAAACCTAATTATTAGTTTAAGCCTAAGCCGTCACCACCAAACCTGCCACCACCAAGCGCCGTCACCATCCTCTTTAGGTCCGATCAAAGCCATGAAGATGTATGCAAGATCGATCCCATTCATGATCGCATGGTGATTATGTTTCTCTCTTTGTTGGAATAGGTGATCTCGGAATTTAAAACACACATGGTAAATTGTTACTCTTTTTTTGTTGTACTTGGTTAGCTCATATTCATTTACTAGGGATCATGTTTTTTGTTTGTTTTGCACTAATTTCATTAGTATACTCTATAGCATATTTGATCTCATCAGAATAATAGAACATTTTTTTACAAATTATTTGAGGGTTTGTATAAGCAAACCAAAAACATGATTCTTTACAAAATCGATTAATAACCAAAAACATGATTCTTCACCCTTAAAGTTTTCCTATCATTATCGAAGGGTAAGATTTGAGTGTTCAATCTTATATCAAGTGCATGCACTCACATTACAATGCATGGGGCATGGTAAAAAATTTGTTACTCTACCGTTTTAAGAAACTCATCCGCTTTAATATTATAAGTTTTAATTTAGCAGATTGAAGTTAATAATATGTGCTCTATTTTGGATTTCAAATTTGTTTAGGGTGCTTTTAAGATCGCTTTGAATTTAAATCGGTTGATATATAGATTTCTGATTTCGATTGCAGATTAACTAAATTTTCTTAAGTTGTTACATAAGATCTGATTCCGTCTGTGTGTTTACAATCAAATCGCTAAATTTCAGTCACTTGACTAGACGTAGTTTGGATTAATGCTTGTGGGTGTGTAAATGATAACCCGTCTCATGATTTGCAAATTATATACATGATATGCAACTTTTTATGTGACTTTACGTAAATACGAATCTGGGTCTAGCTTCCCTGATTCAATAAATAAACGAAAGTAGGCGTAAATAGTTAGGGATTGTCAATCGGAATTTTTTTATAACGGATTAACATATGCTTGGAATCCAGTTTAGGAATAAAACGGTATTTGATGAATTGCTGTCGTCACATATCGTCACATATCGGTCTTTTCAATTTTGAAACGTATGACAAGCTGCCTTTGTTTTGAAATAGTAGGCATCTAGATTGCTCTTTTAGTACAGTTATTTATATTTGCAGCAATAGAACTTAAAAACTTCCAAGTATATCATGTAGATTTTTCATTCACATCTTTTCCTATTTTATTTATATGTGTACTTGAATTACTTTACCATATTAGATTCTTTTTTTACTATGAGTTGCAAATAGTTTCTAAAATATACAGCAATAGGAATTGAGATTATTTTTTCATGATTTAATTCATATGTATTTTGTTTGATTGGTGATTATATGTGAAGGTTTTGAGGCTCAACGCTCAAGACCCCATAGTGGATGCCGTAAGAAAAAAAACTGCAAAATATATGTAAGTACTTTTTTTTATGTCAAAATTACATATTTGCATATTTGCTTATAACTTTTAATTCACAACCACTCATAAACTATGTTGCACGGAAACGCCACCCTGGTGCCGTACCCCGTCCCGGAAACTCGCCGGGGACGGAAACGCGGTCGGGGACGGCTAGAAACGTTTCTTGACTGTCTCCGGGATGTTGGGGACGGTCGTTACCGATTCCAAGATTCGAATCTTATTTCGAAACGTTTCTGGAACTTCGAGGACCATTATTAAACGCTTTCGGAAGTTAAAGGTTGTTTCCAGACCGTATCCGATGATTTCCGGCGCCACATACAGTATTCCGGTGCCGGAAAACGGAAGAAGATGGAGGAAGAAGAAGAAGAAGAAGATGGAGGAGGAAGAAGAAGACGGGTGTTTATTAAATTAGGTTTTGGCTTAAACAATAAATTCCCTTGATCTTTCAATTGTTTGCATTTAGTCCCTAAACTTTGTTAATATTTACATAAATAGTATTAAATTAGGTTATGCATTTTAACATTTAACCCTCACTATCTAGACTAACTTACATTTGGTCCTCAACTTATAAATGTATACATAAAATGTTTAAATGACATTATATATAAATAAAAATTATATATTTATTTATTTGTTACTAGTAATTAATTACCTATATATATATATATTATATGTATTTATTGCCGTACCCGTTTCTTGATTTTTTGGGTTTTGCCGTTTCCCGTTCCCGTACCCGTGCCCGTTTCCCGTTCCCGTACCAGTTTCCGTGCAACATAGCTCATAAATAACCTTGAAGACCAAAGCATGCCACCTGCTTGGGCTTCCCACATGATCTTAGCAACAGTCATGGCGGTATCCGGCACCGTGATCATCCTCTCGTTACTCCGGGGCACCTTCAAAGGTAACCAAACTTCAACTTCTGCTGATGCATCACCTACACAACCACCACCACCGCATTCATGTGTTGTTACAAATTGTGATTGGTTTTATATTTTGATTTAGCGAGTTTAAGTTAATGGTGTTAAGATCACTTTGAATTTATATGGATTTGATTGGATATACTAATAAAAGTGATATAGGTGACCGATTTTGATTTCAGCTGTGTTTAACTTGCTTGAATTGCTATATATGCTTCAAACTCAATTGATGTTAAGATTTTTTTGAATTTGTATCGAATTGATAGGATCTACTGATAAATGTGATAGAGTTTCTTGATTTTTTGATCTCAGAATTGTTTAAGTAATTGCTTGAATTGCTATATATGCTTCAAAATTAATTTTATATAATTCTTTTTTAAATCAAGAATAATAAAAAAAATTATAAAAGTAAATAAATTTATTTCTTCCGAAAATGAGTTTTTACAACAAATAATATGGTCATGTAAATCTTATGCCATATATTACAAAAGTGATATCTTAGAATTAATATTTAATATATCATTGCTTAGGACCATTTCATAGACTCCCCAACCACACTTCAGCCACCCTTTGATCAATTGTCATGAATCCATTGCTGATCGCTACCATGAAACCTCATTCGCCTGAAGTTGATAATGACATCAACACCCTTGTTTGGATTACGAACATGCTTCAAAGTTACCATTATCAAGGTTCTTTTTTATTGTCCTTTTAACATTTTCATGCATTACAATGATTAATTTGAATGTGTTTTTGATTTATGCAGTTAAACTATGCACGCAACCAACTGAAGCTTTAGAGATCATCCGAAAATGTGATGTCAAGTTCGATATGGTGATAACAGAAGTCAATTTCTCACCTGATGATATGTCCGGACTTGAGTTCATTGAGACCGTTCAACATGAAACCAATCTACCGATAGTTGGTAAGCCGTTTAAACCAATCTACTACTTCATTTAAATCTCCTATGAAATTTGAATTGATACTTTGTTTGAAACAGTGTTTAATAGTCCTGCAAAGTTTGCAAAACATGCATCCAGTAGTATCAACGTGCCAAACTAGAGGATGAAGAAAAAAATTCAACGTTGAGAAGATAACACTGTGTGAAGCATGTCTTATGAGGTTTGTCGCTTTACACTTAGCTCAAGGATGCATGCTGGTTTTATCATGTCGCAGCTGCTAGGGAAAACCGAACTTGCAATGATATTTGAAGGGGTATGCACCCGCCTTAACATCGAGCGGGGCGGGTCAACCCACAAGATATAGACAAGAGGCTTGAAATCAGGAAACATCAGCGCGTGGCGCATATCACATATGCGCAAGCGCAAGCGAGGCGGGTCAACCCACAAAGCCAAAACCTATGCGCAAGCGCATGAAACATCTGCGCGTGGCGCATATCACATATGCACACAACACACACATTTAGTGTGAGAATAAAGAGAAGACCTTGCGCATCCCCGGGATAGGCGCATAAAGGCCGCGCGTAAGCGACACACAACAAATAAGACAATAGTCTAATCCAAATCAGGATAAGGACAACCATGATTGTACTCATCAGGCAACCTTCCAGAAGGTATCTTTTAAGGAATAAAGAATGTGCTGATGTTGACAGCTGCCAATGAAGGGTGGACAACTCAGCAAAGCCCATGTGCCACCACGTGATGGCACATGGGTCAGGTGAAATACCTTGGTCAGAGAATAATCAATGAAAAAGCACCAGGTGTCCTAAGTACACGTGGCGCGAAGCAATAGGAGGAGGCCAAAAAGGCCCTAATTGGGTCTGAGCCCAATCATTGGAAACCCTAATACTATAAATACCACACCACCTCAACAGTGAGAGGCAGGCAAGAAAATATATGCTAAATCCTTTACTCATTTTCACATCCTGATTATCCTTTCCTACAATATCTGATTCTCACACCGGAGGGTTACCCCAAGGAGGACCCCTCTGTCCCTTTCTGAGGGGTAAACTCACGGTGCTGTTCGTTTTGTAGGTGGAAGAACCCGTATCTCGGAAAACCATCGGTGATATAGCATACTCGTACCCGAGGAACGTTGATCGTATACAAGTAAGTCGATACACGCTTCTTCAATATGATACCAGGAATGTAAGTTGATATATTAGAACATAAATTTATTTACTTGATTTGTTTGGATTCGTAATCACAATAAACCGACCCGTGTTATGTATTTTGTTTGATTAAGGTGGACATGTGAAGATTTCAAGGAGAGAAGCTCAAGACCCCATAGTGGATGCCATAAAAAACCAAAAACTGCTAGTACTGCAATTGTTTTGTATGTAAAATGTGTCTATTTAAGGACTATGAATGTCTAGATTTTACTCATTTCTATGCAAATGTCTAATTCGCTACACATCTAACTTCAACTTGTTCTTGCATTATTTTAGATACGTAAAGAACAATTTTTTAACTAAATTACTCTTTTGACTATTGTGGTTTAGCCCAGGTAACCCCTCTTATCACCAAAAGGAATCTTCTAACAATTCAATATTTGATATTTAAAATTTATAACAATTTTAGTCCTTGACATTAACTTTGCTAATTTTTTCTGTTAAATTTACGAGTATTTGAGTCATTTTTTAAAGTTTTTTTTGTCTATATAACTAGTCTTCTCATATTGTGCTAAGTGTTGGATTTTTACTTACAAATTGTAAGTGTACATTAGTAAGTTTAGTGCTTGGGTCAAAGGGTATGGGTCAGTGGGCAAGTCCTACTAATCTGTTGTGGCAGCCCCGTCACCCAAATATATCAGTGAACCCCCCCCCCCCGTCTCGTTTCACTAGTGGCCTAAGGCCCCACTGATGGTACGTGGTCACGCACATCAATGACCAAACATGATTTTTTTCTTTTTCAGTTGTTTATAATATTTAAATAATCAAAAGGTAGAGAATGATTAAATAATCAAAAGGTAGAGAATGAGGGGACTGATTCATACCTCGAGTTAAAGGATGAAGAACAATGACGGATGCAAAGCTGACGTGGCACAGACGTGCAAATGAGATGAAATGGTTTAAATGAACCATACCCATTAACCTTATGTAGATTAGATTTATGTGACATTGATTTGTTAGGTGATCATTAGACTAAACTAAATGAGGACATAAAAAAAGATTGTATTTGGTATGACGGCCAATAGTAAAGTCAATGGTTTGCTGAAAAGACAATAAACACTAAGGTGTTATTTCAAGGACAAGAGACAAAAAAGAAAATTAAAACAATTTTGACAGAATACAATATTAACAAAGACCTTTCAACAAATATTTTTCAGGGCTATTGATATAACGAAATGTCGCTTTTATAGTCTCTCCGGGTATATGGTTATGATCGGGTTTCGTCTCATACAAGACCTTGATGTCGATTAGCGTCTCCGTTTCTGATACTTTAGTTAACTTAAAAGCGGACGTGTATGCTGAAAACCCATGATCCAAATGCCCTCCTTCTAGTATTTCAAGACCAATCTTATATGCGGATTCATCATACTCCACAATCTTCTCTAATTGATGGCTCACTTTTAATACACCTAACACAAAAGAATCCAAAAGTTCGTTTTCTTTTCACAACCCGACCGGGTATCTAACATGAGACGTTATAAATAATCTAAGCATATGTATTTGCAATGTTAATAATATATGTAACTTGTTATCAAGCAAGATGTGAATGTTGAAGTAGTATAAACAAATAAATGAGATTTGGGAGAAAAGAAAAAAAGTTAAACATCTCATCCTCATCCAATCACTTATCCAGGATGTTTTTATACAACAACGCAAATCAAACTAGTGACGGACCCATGATTCTTTTGCATAGGGTGGCAACCGTGATTTTAACAAACGGATAACTAATTTATTTTAGCAATGGATCCACTAATAAAAACAAGAAATTAAGACATACCGGGGTAAAATTTGAAGAGCAACATGCTTCCATAGCCACGAAAATTGAGGAGAGGACAATTAACTCTTAGTTTTATGCTTAACAAGTTATTCATATCACATGTTCACGTAATATCTATACATGATAGTACTATGTGAATATGTGATATGGAAATTAATATCTATAAAAAAACAGAATAAAATGAAAAATAATAAAGGGAAGGAGAAAACCTCGCTATATATATGGGTTTACCCTAATTATTAGTTTAAGCCTAAGCCGTCACCACCAAACCTGCCACCACCAAGCGCCGTCACCATCCTCTTTGGGTTCGATCTAAGCCATGAAAATGTATGCAAGATCGATCCAATTAATGATCACATGGTGATTATGTCTCTCTTTGTTGGAATCGGTGATCTTGGAATATAAAACACACATGGTAAATTGTTACTCTATTTTATGTTGTGCTTGGCTAGTTCTTATTCATTTACTAGGTTTATATAAGCAAAACAAAAACATGATTCTTTACAAAATCGATTAATAACACATATGCTATAGTGACAAGTGTTAACCGAAAGCTAAGAGACGAGACCATAACTTTACCCTTATAAATTTCGAAGGCTAAGATTTGAGTGTTCAATCTTAAGCCAAATTATATTTGAAGGCAAGTGCATGTACTCACATTGCAATGCATGGGGCATGGTAAATAAGTTTTTACTTTATCGATTAAGAAACTCATCCGCTTTACCAAGCGGATTTTATTTTAAGTTTTAATTTAGCAGATTGAGGTTAATATTTGCTTCGTCTATATGTGCCTTATATTTGGATTTCATATTTGTTTAAGCTGCTTTTAAGATTGCTTTGAATTTAAATTGGTTGATCAATTTTACTAATGAATGTGAATTTAAATCGGTTGATCGCTTTGAATTTGTTTAAGGTGCTTATAGATTTCTGATTTCGATTTCAGATTAACTAAATTTTCTTAAGTTGTTACATAAGATCTGATTCCGTCTGTGTTTTTACAATCAAATCACTAAATTTCAGTCACTTGACTAGATGTAGTTTGGATTCAAAAAATAAATGAAATAAAGGGATTATCTTTCAACAATCGGAAATTTTTACTAAGAATTAACATGTGCTTTGAATCCAGTTTAGGAAAAAGGCGGTTTTTGATCAATTGGTGTAGTCGCTGATCGGTCTTTTCAATTTTGAAACGTATGACAAGCTGGCTTTGTTTTGAAATATTAGACATCTAGATTGCTCTTTCAGTACAGTTATTTATATTTGAATTACTCTTCCTAGTTTATTGTTTATATGTATACTTGAATTACTTTACCTTATTAGATTACTTTTTTACAGTTTTGTTCTAGTTGATAAAGTAATTGCATTTTCTTTAAATAATTAAATGAAATTACTTTATCAACTAATTATGAATTGCAGTAGCTTCTAAAATATAAAGCAATAGGAATTGAGATTATTTTTTCCCTGATTTATTTTATATGTATTTTGTTTGATTGGTGGATATGTGAAGGTTTTGAGGCTCAACGCTCAAGACTCCATAGCGATGCCGTAAGAAAACAAACTGCAAAGGACGCAAGTACTTTTTTATGTCAACCATGGGTTTGGGTGTACTCACATAGGAATATATGGCACAAGGTAAAGAAGTTTTCTCTCCATCTATTTTAGTAATTCATGCGTTGTTACAAATTGTGTTTGATTTTATGTTTTGATTTAGCGAGTTTAAGTTAATGCTTGTTCTATATGTGCTTGGTTTTTATTTTAGATTCATTTAATTGGCTTGATTTGCTATATATGCAACAAAATCAATGGTGTTAATATCGCTTTGAATTTATATGGATTGCTTGGATGTACTAATGAAAGTGATATAGGTTACCGATTTTGATTTAAGTTGTGATTAACTCGCTTGAATTGCTATATATGCTTCAAACTCAATTGAAGTTAAGATCTCTTTGAATTTGTATCAGATTGATAGGATCTACTAATAAATGTGATAAGGCTTTCCGATTTTTATGTCAGAAATGTTTAAGATGCTTGAATTGCTATATGTGCTTCAAAATCATTCGATGCTTTAAAGACTGCCTTAAATTGATATCGATTGATTGGATCGACTAATGAAGGTGATATAGGTGCTCGACTAAAATGCTATTATGGACTAATGCTTTTGAGTGTGTAGATGATAAGTGGTTTCATAGATTCATGAATGGTTAACTAGAATTGCAACCTTTTGTTATTTTTTACATAAATATGAATCAGGGTGTATGTGCAAGGATTTTTTCCTGATTCAAAAAATATGTATACTTGTATTACTGCAATTAGAATAAGCATGTTAATATAACTTAGAATAAATATGTTAATATCTGAATGATTGTTTTCCTCTTTAAATCAAATTATTAAATTCTTTTTATTCCAGTATTTTCCTAGTTGATAAAGAACCTGCATTCCCTTTAAATGAAATTACTTTATCATGTAATTCTGAATTGCGATAATTTCCAAAATCATAGTTATCAAATGCGAGAAGTGCTCAAAAGCAATGAAGGTGTGCCTAGCGCCCAGGCCTCAAGCCCAAAAAAATGCCTTTTTAGAAAGCGCACATGATAAAAAATTTTAATATATTAATAGTGAAAGTATTTTTTTCTCATTCAAGTCTTCATTTGTTTTCTTGGCCTTATGATCCTTCATGTAGGCTTTTCAACTCTTCTTTAACATCCGTAGGACAATGTGCCAAACTGGAGGATGAAGATATGGGTTCAAAATTTTGACGGCGAGAGGATAAAATTGGGTAAAACATGTTTTATAAGGTATTATAAAGGAGATGAATACGTGAGACCGGATTGCGTGACGAGTTCTTGTGTCGCTTTACACTTAGGACAAGCAATGCATTTGAGTATTATTATCGTTCATTATCTAAGGAAAACCCAACTTGCAAAGACATGATACCGGGCATGTAAGTTGATTTACTAAAACTCAAATTTGTTAACTTGATTTGGTTGGTTTCATAATCACATTAAACTTATCCATTTTTTATGTATTTTGTTTGATTAAGGTGGACATGTGAAGATCTTGAGGAGAGAAGCTCAAGACCTGTAACATCCTACTTTCGGTTATATTAATAAAATAAAGTTCGTTTATTTTATAGCGGGTCGTTATCGGTTTAGTTGAATAGAATACGAGATGGACTTGTGTTGGGTAAATGGATATGGGTTATGGCTTGGGTTATGGAGGAATGAAGGAAAGACCATGGGCTTAAGCCTATGATCAAAAATATATATACCCTTAATCCTCCATTTAATTCATTTACACATATCCCTTACACCTCTCAAACACACACACTTAAGCGCGCTCTCTCTCTCTCTAGCCTCTCTCTAGCCGAAATATAGAAGAAGAATCGGATCCCGACCCAAGGTATGACAGTATTTTGTTGTATGAGCTTAAATCCGTTAGTTATGGTCACTAAACGACGAGCCGACACCGTTAAACTGTTTAAGTCACGAAATCCGGGTGGAATCGGGTATAAACCGAACCTATGATGAGCTTAGGGGTCACCCTAGCTCAGATCTGGATCGAACGGGACGAAAAACGGTGAGAAACGAGTTAAAACTCGTTTTTCCGACGTGTTCGCGGTTTTCCGGCGGCTTTCCGGCAAAGGCGGCGCTGGAATAATGGTACGAGGATAAGGAATGCCAGGGAATGTTCTGACATTCCTTGACCTAACCCTAGTTCGCTATGGGTACTTAACGAATTGAAGGTGATTCGTTAGTTGATTCGCTTAAGGAAGCACAGCGAACTAGCTCTAGTTCGTCTATGATTCGTCTCTGATTCGTTAAGGGAAAAGGGTAACGAATTACCCTTGATTCGTTATGATTAGTTCGTTAAAAGAAATAACGAATTAGAAGGTCCAATTCGCTATATGGACTGATTTCGTTAAGGAGTCCAGTTCGTTAAGGGTTCAATTCGTTATAAGAACCAGTTCGCTAGGATAATCCAATTCGCTATGAACCAATAACGAATTAGAAGTTTAATTGAATGACAATAACATTCCCTGGACTTAGAAAAGAACGATTTAATTACAAAAAAGCCCTTGGACTTTAAGTAGCAAATTATTTAAGGATTCAAAACCCTAATGGAAAATGTGTTAAGGCAGTTAATGAAAATAAAATTTTTCCAACTCGATGTGATAGTTAATACACTTACCTTAAGTAGTAAGTGTATGCCTTGTATGATGGATGTATGATGATTGCTTGACGGTGCGTGAACAATCTTCGGATATTGCATGTACCGTCAGGTGGTAGCTAAAGACGTGATTGCTATGTATGATGTAAGATAAGATGTATGTATGAATATTTATGATGTATGCATAATGTACGTATGATAAGTTAATGGTACGTGAACTCTCTTCGGAGATTGCATGTATTGTCAGAAAAAATATTTAAGAACAGGTATAGTGTGAAGCTATGGCAGAAAGGGTACCGAACCTTAATAATACCCGAGGATGAAGGGTACCGGACCCTAATAATATCCGAGGATGAAGGGTGACCGGACCCTAATAATATCCGAGGATGGAGGGTACCGGACCCTAAAAATATCCGAGGTATGTAGGGTGAATCGCCCTTTATAATGTATGGTTAGATATGAATGTGTATGGACGAATGCTGATCTTGATATGTTGTAATGCGTGCCTTCGGGCACGTATATGTGTATGAAAAGTAAGTTACGTACTCACTCAGCATAGCTGACTTTTAGTATGCACGCATGCAAATAGGTTGAGGCAGCTCGCGTGACTGAAGACACATGGCATGGAAATCGAAGATACTGGCATCTCGAAGAAATGTTGTGATGTTTTAAAGACTATGTTTTGTTTTAATTGACTACGAATGTTTTATAAGACATGACTTGATGGTTATGTAAAATGTTATGGATGAAGTTTTTATTATTCCGCGAAAGTTTTTGTTAACTCTGATATTTAGAACTGCGTTTATGAGTAAATCCAACGTTAAAGTAGGGCTACCGGTAACGGGGCCTTACAAGACCCATAGTGGATGCCGTAAGAAAACAAACTGCAAAGGTTGCAAGTAGTGTTTTTGTTTTGGATGCGAAATTTGCCATATTAACGGCTTTTGCAGCCGAGAGTGTACAGATTTCTATGCAGATGCACCTAATTAACGAGGCATCTATATTCAATGTGTTTGGCTTTATCTATCTAAAGATATTCGATACACAATTACTGTGTTTATGTTTTTGTATTTCTTCAGATTTGTATTGATTTGTTTTCTTAAGTTATATTTGACCATATATTTATTTTTAGCATATTGAGAGACTAACACAAATGTTTGATTTTTTGCTTCAAAATGTTGTTTTCGTTGGTTTATAGTGCTTATGTTATATAGGTTTATGTGACATTATTTGCAAATGAGATTGAAAATTAGTATATGTTTTAAAAAAGTGTTTTGAAATTAAAAAATAAAATTGGTAAAAAAATGCAAGTGAGAAAAACGAAAAGAAAAACATTGAGATGATCCAACTTTTTTAAAATAATAGTAATTTTTTAGACGTGTTTAAGTATGTTTCAGCGAGTGTATGGTTCGTAGTCGTTCTGAATATCATTGACATAAGGTCCGATATTTAAAAAAAATAGTGAAAATGTATGGTTCAGCGAGTGTATGGTTTGTAGTCGGTCCGAATATCGACATAAGGTCGGATTCGGTTCCAACGTGCCCAAAATATGAGAAATATAAGGAGATAAAGAAAGGTCGAAAGTAAAACCAATCAGAACGTTAATTTAAAGAAAAATCTCAATTTAAAGTCTAAAGAACCCTAAAATGGATTTAATTCAAATGGATGTTGAAATCCCTTCAATCATTGATATTGATTGAGGTATTTTGATTCACGGATGATTATGAATAGAAAACCGTCACATACTTACCCGAAATTCCTAGAAGAACTATGAAATCGTTGAAGGAAGCAAAGTTGACTCAAAAGTCAAAGCAACAAGAACACTTGAATTGGAGCACCAAGTGACAAATTGAGAGTGAGGTTTGGACGAAAAATAGAGGATTAGGGTTTGGGGGTGTTGGTTTATATAAAAAAACTCATTTACAACTCATTAATTTACGAGATTTAGTAAATATATGGTTTAAGGAAAGTCAAAATTTTGATTAAATCAAAATATTCAACTTAGCTAACAAGTTAACGAATTAATGATGGAAAATCGTCCACCTACATTTCTTAGAGACTAATCTAGAATATCAAGTAGATTGAAACGATTTGGAGAACCAAATCGCTGTAAGAAAATTTTGAACTAACAGCAAGGTCCGTCGCACGTCACGACGGGAACTACCACGTCCGTCTGTAGCGTCACAGACCTGGAAGATTTCATTAACACCCTCCCGTTGCGCGTCGCGACAGATTTTTTTCCACGCATCTCATATTTCGGCGGGACAAGAAGTCAAATTTTTTTACACTTTTAGTCCCTGAAGTCTGATTAAGTGCAATAAAGGCATAAAATAAATGAGTTTGAGGATTGTTTAACGAATATAGACCACACACTAATACAAAATAAATCAAATATGAGTAATTACTAATAAATGTGTGTTTTATTAATGACCAAAAATCAGTATACAAAACCCGGGATAGGTAAACAAATACAAATATGAATATGAAATTTGACTGATGTCATAATGCTAGCCTATGTTTGTTTATGATGTTGTCTCTACTTTTGACAAAGGGCTCATAGAGGTGATCCATGACTATTCAACATCTAACGCTCGAAGATATATGATTTTAGTAACATATTGTTCGATTTGGTGTACTAGGGGTTCCTCATTATCTCTAATCAACATGCGGGTGACAAATTCCTATTTCAACTCACAACTATGGAATTTAATGAATTGTTTTAGTCGATTAAGATTCACTTTGTTACATCGATTTTGTGAGAAGTATGAGAAAAACACCTATAAATGTGCTTTCTAAAAACCATTCTTCTACACGTATTTAGTTGTTTAGGCAATTTTTTCATTGAATTGCATGAATCTAGTCCGAATCAAACAAAGAATCATTTTGATAGTTAAACCTTAAAATTTTGATTAAATCAAACAAAAGTGGGGTTGCGGCGCAGCTTGTTGCCCGTTTACCTGCCACTTTATTGTAATCGTTTTATAGTAAATTATATATAAGTGATACTATTTAGTTTTCAAAAAAAAAAAAAACACCTTAAAACCAAATATAGCATTAGTGGGTATGAGAGTTTGCAGTGGCGAAGGCGAAGGGACATAGTGGCCACTTGGTTGATGCAAAACATATCACTAGTTATCAAAAACTTTAAGCATAATAACATGTTACATAAATCAAACATGTAATTTATTTGTATTTTTTTATTACCTCATTAGCCGACACATATGGTCCGGTGGTTTGCCCGAAATAACACATCTGGGAATTTAATATAATTATAGGATGGAATCAAGATTAATGCTATAAAACACAGTTGAAAACAACCCCTTTCTAATTTCACCAATTACTACTATCTACTACACGTTAAAAACTCAAAATCAATGCAGAGTTTATAGGTATCAAGATGAAGTTAGTAGTCGTACAATAATCTGTTTTCTACAAAATTGGTGAAGAACGACATTCTCACAAATTTGACGGTGGGTCTGATTTCTACAAAATTGATCTTGTTAATACGAATTCAGTTGCTGCTGCTGGAGAAGCAATCGCATCTAGCCGGTCATGATGGGATGGTCAGGTGAATGGGATGAAGACCGATGGGTTAAATGACATAAAATATGAGTTATGAAACATCAGTGGAGGAAGAAGAGATATAGGTTTGGGAAAATCATGCAAATGAACACGGTCTCACTAATTACCAAAATAAACAGAGTGTTTACAAGTTACACACTTCACGAATACTGAGGAGTTCAAAATTTGACACATAGATGAAGCGTCTGTACTTTAAACACTTTATCTAAAAAGTGGACCCACCAATGGACCACTTATATCGTGACACATGACACTTCTAAGGAGAAACGTGTAAAAAACAAGACGTTTTTTTCTTCTAAAACGTCTATGGACTTGGGACGTCTAGGAGCAGAGAAAACATCTTGTAGACGCTTCCTTCGGCTTAGGCGGCTCAAACTTTAGCTTCACTTTTTCGGAAACTTTCATCCAGTTTTTAGATGCTTCGTATGATTTCTAGAGGTTTCATTATTTAAAAAAAATCTAATTTCCTAGACGCTTCCTTATTAAAATTGTTATTCTAACTTTATTTTTAGACGTTTTGTTCGATTTATAGATGCTTTACACAATTTTTAGAAATACAGGAAGGAAACAACTAAAAAAAAGTGGATCTAGAGTTTGAGTTGCCTAATCCATCTAAACCAAAGGAAGCATTGTGGGCTCGGCCATTTCCTCTAATTCTAGACGTTTCGTATCCATATTTAGAAGTTAAAGATGAAACATTTTTATGTCTTAGAAGTCGAATGTGTAACTTCCACCGAAAGTGCAACATGTCAAGATATAAATGGTCTAATAGTGGACCCGCCTATCAAACAAAGTGTCTAAAGTAAAGACACTTTCTTTGTAAAGTGTCATGTGTAAATTTCTGAGCTCCTCACTTTATATGGTGTGTCTAACTTTTAGACGTTTTCTATGTTTGTTTTGGTAATTAGTTGTTGGATCATAGTTTATTTTGATGATTTTCCATTTAGTTTTATATTTATTACTAGTTTACATTAAGTTTAAGCAAATGGCATAAACTATCCCTAATATTTACACAAACATTTCATCAATTATCAAATAATACATGTCTCTCATATCTTAAATACCAAAATACATTAAACTTAATAGAAAAGTTAACATTAACTTATAAGCCTTAGAACTCAAATTGGTTACAAAACAAAAACCACAAATTCTCTTAATTTGTTACTTTTTAAATCTTAGCTTCCAAATATGTTACTTTGGCAAAACAACATGAACAATTAACTCTTTGTTTTATGCATAAAAACAAATTAATCACATTTCACATGTTCACGTAATATCTTGACATGATAGTATTATATATGGGCTTACCCTAAATCCCTAATTATTAGTTTAAGCCGTCACCACTTAACCAGCCACCACCAAGAGCCGTCACCAATCCTCTTTAGGTCCGATCTAAGCCATGAAGATGTATGCAAAATCGATCCAATTAATGATCGCATGGTGATTATGTTTATCTCTTTGTTGGAATCAGTGATATCGGAATTTAAAACACACATGGTAAATTGTTAAATCTCTTTTTTGTGTTGTACTTGGTTAGTTCATATTCATTTACTAGGGATCATGTTTTTGGTTTGTTTTGCACTAATTTCATTAGTATAATCTTTAACATATTTGATATCATCAGAATAAAATAACAGAACAATTTTTTATAAATTATTTTGAGGGTTTATATAAGCAAACCAAAAACATGATTCTTTACAAAATCGATTAATAACGCATATGCTATAGTGACAAGTGTTGTGTAATAACCTGATACGTGCCATACATGTTCCATCATGCCATGTCACCCAATCCATGATCTTCCATAATTCCCATGCACAACAAATCGTGTAGTGCAAGTAGTGCCTCTAATTTATATTTTTATTTTCTACATTAGTTTTGCTTTTATTTAAAGTAGTGGGTAGTTGTTCCTTTTCTTTTGTAAGCCTATATAAGGCCTTCTTGTTATGTTTAATATTAGGAAGAAGAAAATTGATAAAACAATGTCTCGTTCTCTCTATTATTTTTTTGGAGTCTAACCCGCTCAAAGGGTCACTATCTTGGGAGATTTGCCATCTCGAATCGGCCTCTATCATAACCTAAAGCTAAGAGACGAGACCATAACTTTACCCTTATAATATTTCTATAAATTTCGAAGGGTAAGATTTGAGTGTTCAATCTTATAGCAAGTGCATGCACTCACATTGCAATGCATGAGGCATGGTAAAAAATTTGTTACCCTACCGAATTAAGAAACTCACCCGCTTTAATATTATAAGTTTTAATTTAACATATTGAAGTTAATATATGCTTGGTCTATATGTGCTCAATTTTGGATTTCAAATATGTTTAGGGTGTTTTTAAGATCGCTTTGAATTTAAATCGGTTGATATATAGATTCCTGATTTCGATTTCAGATTAACTAAATTTTCTTAAGTTGTTACATAAGATCTGATTCCGTCTGTGTTTTTACAATCAAATCACTAAATTTCAGTCACTTGACTAGATGTAGTTTGGATTAATGCTTGTGAGTGTGTAAATGATAACCGGTTTCATGATTTGCGAATTATATACATGATATGCAACTTTTTTGTGACTTCACATAAATATGAATTTGGGTCTAGCTTCCCTGATTCAAAAAGTAACGAAAGTAGGCGTAAATAGTTAGGGATTATCTTTCGACAATCGGATTTTTTTATAACGGATTAACATGTGCTTTGAATCCAGTTTAGGAAAAAAGCGGTTTTTGATTAATTGTTGTTGTCACATATCGGTCTTTTTAATTTTGAAACATATGACAAGCTGCCTTTGTTTTGAAATAGTAGGCATCTAGATTGCTCTTTTAGTACAGTTATTTATATTTGTAGCAATAGAACTTAAAACCTTTCAAGTATATCATGTAGATTTTTCATCCACATTATTTCCTATTTTATTTATATGTGTACTTGAATTACTTTACCATATTAGATTCTTTTTTACTATGAGTTGCAATAGTTTCTAAAATATAAAGCAATAGGAATTGAGATTATTTTTTCACTGATTTATTTTATATGGATTTTGTTTGATTGGTGGATATGTGAAGGTTTTGAGGTTCAACGCTCAAGACCCCTGATAAGAACTAGAAACTCAAGATGCTTGAATTAAACCGAAAACAAGTACAAGTACAGATAGTGCCCAATTTCGAGAATGGGTGATCTCCAATACAAGGTATAAAACCCTAATTTTGATAATAAAACATCGACATCAAACAAAGTGCAGAAAAACAAATACCTAAACTAAACTAAGGTGAAACAGTTATTGATGAAACCTCCCACTCCTAACATCGTGGGTTAACCTACATCTCTTACAACTTCAACATTTTCCCTCCATTCAGCTTCGCTTGGGCTTGGGCTTGCTTTGATCCATCTGACCCAGCATGACCCAACTCTAGCACTGGGCTCGTATCAACCCCCTAGTGGATGCCTTGAGAAAACAAACTGCAAAGGATGTAGGTACTTTTTTATGTCAAGTTTTCATATTTGCATATTTGCTCATAACTTTTAATTCACCACTCAAAAATAACCTTGAAGACCAAAACATGTCAGGTGTTTGGATTTCCCACCTGATCTTAGCAACAGTCATGGCGGAAACTGGCACCGTGATCATCCTCTCGTCAACCACACTTCAGCCACCCTTTGATCAATTGTCATGAATCCATCGCTGATCGCTACCATGAAACCTCATTCGCCTGAAGTTTCTTTCAATCCCTTTGTTAGCAAAGTTCTTTTAGTTGATAATGACATCAACACCCTTGTTCGGATTACGAACATGCTTCAAAGTTACCATTATCAAGGTTCTTTTTTATTGCCCTTTTAACATTTTCATGCATCATGCATTACAATGATTAATTTGAATGTGTTTTTGATTTATGCAGTTAAACTATGCACACAAACAATTGAAGCTTTAGAGATCATCCGAAAAGGTGATATCAAGTTCGATATGGTGATAACAGAAGTCAATTTCTCACCTGATGATATGTCCGGACTTGAGTTCATTGAGACCGTTCAACATGAAACCAGACTAATAAAGGTGATATAGGTTCTCGTGTTGATTACAAATGAACTAAGTTGCTATCATTTACTAATGCTTTTAAGTGTGTAGATGATATGTGGTTTCACAAATTCATGAATTATTAACTAGAAGTGCAACCTTCAGTTATTCTTTACATAAATATGAATTAGGGTGTGTGCAAAAACTATGTATAGTTGAATTACTTATCATATTAGTTGCTACAAATCAGAATAAACATGTTAATATAACTGAATGATTGTTTTCCCCTTTAAATCAAATTATTAAATCTTTTTATGATCAAAACCCCTTGCACACCCACTTCATATTTATATATCTGAAGAGGTAGGTCCCAGCAGAGCCCAGTTGGTCCCGCAAGACTCACCTTGAACAGGGACGTCTGCGCAAAGGCCATCTGCTTCCGCAGGACCCACCATGCTCAGAGAACCTTACGCGCAGTACGCAAGCTGTACACGCAGGGAAAGCCTCCCAATGGTGAAGTACCCCGCCTGTTCCCGCAGTTGCGGATACAAGCCATCAGGGAAGGCTACCCGCAGACAGCAGGGCTACACGCACAAGACAATAGATACTTCAGTAGTCACATGAAGGAATGAGCAAGACGGGAACAATCCCGCCAAAATGAGCCAGTCCGTATGATTCTGAAAGATCTGTACTATACCTACCAAGGTATGGATAGGACAGACAATCTGACCAGAACAGCCCATGAGCCAATCACAGGGTGACAGCTCACCGACAACAGTACGAGGAGGAGCACCCTCTAGTACTGTTTGTCACTATTAGCCGCTGCCTACTCACCAACCCTTACTGCAGGGCATGCGCAGCCTACAGTTGGTGAAATAGTGTTACTGTGGGTCGTAACCTATTCACCAACCAGCATGGCCTGCGTATAATCCACAGTAGGTAGGACGTGCATAATCTACAGTTGGAGGAATAGTGCAGCCGACATAGTTACTGTTGGCCGTAACCTATCCACCAACCAGTATGGCCTGTGCATAGTCCACTGTTGGTAGAACAGGAATACTATTCAGCCGGCTATACCTTCTAACCTACCTTCGGCTATAAATACTCCAACATCTTGGAATGGTAAGATCATCTGCTATCCAGTTATCTAGCAATCTCTTAATATACACTTATATTCAGAGCAATCTAGTATGATTCTCACGCCGGAGGGTGGTCACAAGGAGGAACCCCCCCCCCCCTTCTCAGTGACGAGCTTACGGTGTTTGTTTTGCAGGTCTCCTGAAGAACAGCCTTCTCAGTTAGATCTCATCCGTGGGAAACATTACTTAACCCCCAGATTATCTATAATCTGTCCAGATTATCTATAATCTGTCCAGGGTTCACTTAGTGTTTCTTCAATATCTGCTATGAAAATTGAATTGATACTTTGTTTAAAACAGTGTTTAATAGTCCTACAAAGTTTGCAAAATACGCATCCAGTAGCACCAACGTGTCAAACTAGAGAATGAAAAATTAGGTTCAAAATTTCAACGTTGAGATGATAAAACCGTGTGAAGCATGTCTTCTGAGGTTTGTCGCTTACACTTAGCTCAAGGAGGAGGCATGCTGGTTTTATCATGTCGCAGCTGCTAGGGAAAACCGAACTTGCAATGATATGATACCAGTAATGTAAGTTGATATACCAGAACTTAAATTTGTTTACTTGATTTGTTTGGATTCATAATCAAATAAACCGACCCGTGTTATGTATTTGTTTGATTAAGGTGGACATGTGAAGATTTCGAGGAGAGAAGCTCAAGACCTCATAGTGGATGCCGTAAAAAAACCAAACTGCTAGTAGCGCGTTTGTTTTGTATGTAAAATGTGTCTATTTAAGGACTATGAATGTCTAGATTTTACTCATGTCTATGCAAATGTCTAATTCGCAACACATCTAACTTCAACTTTTTCTTGCTTTATTTTAGATACGTAATTCGCATTTTTTAAATGAATTACTATTTTGACTCTTGTGGTTTAGCCCAGATTACCCCTCTTTATCATCAAAGAAAATCTTTTAACATAATTCAATATTTGAGGTTTTAAACTTGTAAAAATTTCAGTTCTTGACATTAACTCTGTAATTTATTCTGGTAAATTTATGAGTATTTGAGTACTTTTTTAAAGTTTTTTTTGTCTATATAATTAGTCTTCTCATATTGTTTCATCCGTTGTCCTCGTTAAAAAAATCATAACTCAAAATATAAATAAAAACGAGAAAAGTAAAATAACTAAAATGTTTCATCCGTTGTTTTCGTTAAAAAAATCCGAGAATGAACCGAGACTGAAAATTCGATGAAACGAAACTAAAAACTAAAACTTAATCGAATTGATCGAAACTGGAAAAATCGATTAAAACGAAACAAAAAAACTGAGAAACAAATCTTATCAAACCAACCAAAACGAAACAAAAAACCAAAATTGACCAAAAAGAAACAAAAGAAACCGAAACCCAACCCATCCAGTGCGAAAACTCGTGTAGGCTCGAAACCTGATCCGAGCCAAAACCTAAACGGATTCGTTCCAATCTAAAACCTAAACCGAACTCGTTCCAATCCAAAACCCGTTTCAACCCGAACTGCCACTTTTCCTTAAGACACTAACCCACATCGACCTATTTTTTAAATTTGTCGACCCATTTAGAACCGAAAATAAGAAGGTGAAATTTCAAGTAACCCATTTTAACTCATCTTATTAAAATCTATGATCCAAACCAACTCATATGATTTTTAAAATAACCTAAATTGACCCATTTAAAATTGTTTGGTTTAGATTGCCACCTTTACTTTCAATGTTTATTTTGGTAATTAGTTGTTGAACCGTGGTTCATTTTGGTGATTTTATCTTTAGTTTTTTATTTATTGCTAGTTTACAATAAGTTTAAGCAAATTGTATAAACAGTCCCTGATAATTACACAAACATTTCATCAAATACCAAACAATACAATATCACATTATCACTAGTCTATCATCTATCTATAATATATATAAACGAAAACTCAAAAGTTCTACGTGTTGCGATGTGGTTGCTCCCCCTTTTTTTTTGAGTCACCAGATTTGCTTAATTTTTAAATGAAGGTTTCTCATGCACTTGACACGAATTCATGGGTATGGGTCTTACCAAACCCAGATATTTCTTAAACAGGTTATAACATCTCATTAAATTAAAAATTATTGTCACCAAATTATTAATGTAAAAATATTATAAAATAGGATATACTAAAAATTAATATATGATTTATTTAAAAAAAAGATATATATATTATTTAAATTAAAAAACCAATTTTATAGTAAAAAAAATAAACGGGTCTTGGATCTCATCAAACCATAAGTATATTATTAACTTTCATAAATATTATTTATAATTAAAAAACCAATTTTATAGTATAAGAAATAAACGGGTGTTGGGTCTCATCAAAATCATATAGCTTTTAGACCGTGTTATACACTAAAAAAATATAAAATCAAAAAATAAATAAATATTATAACAAATAATATAAAACAACCCTGTAATACGGGGGATAAAAACTAGTATCTTAATAAATACAAAAATGCCTAACTTAATTAAAAAGTTAACATTAACTTATAAGCCTTAGAACTCAAATTGGTTACAAAATAAAAACCACAAGCTAGACAATTAACTCTTAGTTTTATGCTTAAAAACAAATTATTCACATCACATGTGAATGCTGTGATATAATAAATAAAATTCATTAAAAAAACAGAATAAAATGAAAAATAAAAAAGAGAAGAAGAAAACTCGCTATATATATGGGCTTACCCTAATTATTTGTTTAAGCCTAAGCCGTCACCACCAAACCTGCCACCACCAAGCGCCGTCACCATCCTCTTTAGGTCCGATCTAAGCCATGAAAATGTATGCAAGATTCATCCAATTAATGATCGCATGGTGATTATGTTTCTCTCTTTGTTGGAATAGGTGATCTCGGAATTTAAAACACACCTGGTAAATTGTTAAACTCTTTTTTATGTTGTACTTGGTTAGTTCATATTCATTTACTAGGGATCATGTTTTTGGTTTGTTTTGCACTAATTTCATTAGTATAATCTTTAACATATTTGATCTCATCAAAATAATAGAACAAATTTTTATAAATTATTTGAGGGTTTATATAAGCAAACCAAAAACATGATTCTTTTCAAAATCGATTAATAACACATCTGCTATAGTGACATCTGCTTATAATTTTTCTATAAATTTCAAAAGGTAACTTTTGAGTGTTCAATCTTATAGCAAGTGCATGCACTCACATTGCAATGCATGGGGCATGGAAAAAAATTTGTTACTCTACCGATTTAAGAAACACATCTGCTTTAATATATTAAGTTTTAATTTAGCAGATTGAAGTTAATATATGCTTGGTCTATATGTGCTTTATTTTGGATTTCAAATTTGTTTAGGGTGCTTTAAGATTGCTTTGAATTTAAATCGGTTGATATATATATTTCTGATTTCGATTTCAGATTAACTAAATTTCTTAAGTTGTTACATAAGATCTGATTCCGTATGTGTTTTTACAATCAATTGATCACTAAATTTCAGTCGCTTGACTAGATGTAGCTTGGATTAATGCTTGTGGGTGTGTAAATGATAACCAGTAGCATGTTTTGCGAATTATATACATTATCAATCAATCAATCAATCAATCATACCCAGTAAAATCCCACCGACAGCAAAGCTATAGGTAGGGTCTGGGGAGGGTGGGATGTAGGCACACCGTACCTCTATCCAAAGGAATAAAGAGGTGGCTTCCAGAGAGACCCTCGGCTCTAAGTACATGTGTATGAAGCAAAATAAAGGAAATCAAAGTTTAACAGTTATATAAAAACTACTACTAATTATAATAATATTAATAATAAGGTCACAGTTTAACAGCAATATAAAAGCTAATAATAATAATAATAATAATAATAATATATGTAAGGGAAATACCATTATGGTATGTGACCTAAATAAGTTAAGTCTAAGCCCTAAGTTATTCAATTCTCTCTAAAAATCCTTAACTTTAATTCTACTTCTCCACGAATTCCTATCCTCAACCATGTCCTCGGAGAGGTTTAGGTCTATCAAATCATGCCTAATCCTCTCATCCCAAGTCAATTTAGGTCGTCCTCTACCCCTTCTCCCCTCTATAGTAATGTTTTCTACGAATTATATACATTATATGCAACTTTTTTTGTGACTTTACTTTAATAAACGAAAGTAGGCGTAAATAGTTAGGGATTATCTTTCAACAATCGGATTTTTTTTATAACAGATTAACATGTGCTTTGAATCCAGTTTAGGAAAAAAGCGGTTTTTGATCAATTGCTGTAGTCACAAATCGTTCTTTTCAATTTTGAAATGTATGACAAGCTGTTTCTGTTTCGAAATATTAGGCATCTAGATTGCTCTTTTAGTACAGTTATTTATATTTGTAGCAATAGAACTCAAAAACTTCCAAGTATATCATGTAGAATTTTCATCATCTTTTCCTAGTTTATGGTTTATATGTATACTTGAATTACTTTACCATGTTAGATTCCTTTTTTACAGTTTTGGTTTAGTTGATAAAGAAATTGAATTTTCTTTAAATAATCAAATGAAATTACTTTATCAACTTACTATTAATTGCAATAGCAATTGAGATTATTTTTCCCTGATTTATTTTATATGTATTTTGTTTGATTGGTGGATATATGAAGGTTTTGAGGTTCAACGCTCAAGACCCGGTAGTGGATGGCGTAAGAAAACAAACTGCAAAGGATGCGGGTACTTTTTTTATGTCAAGTTTACATATTTGCTCATAACTTTTAATTCACAACCACTCAAAAATAACCATGAAGTCCAACAGTCATGGTGGTATCCGGCACCGTGATCATCCTCTTGTTGCTCCGGGCTACCTCCATCTATTTGTAACCGTTGTCACAAATTGTGTTTGATTTTATGCTTGATTTAGCGAGTTTAAGTTACCGCTTGTTCTATATTTTCCTGATTTTGAATTTGATTTTAAATTTTAGATTCATTTAATTGGCTTGAATTGCTATATATGCTGTTAAGATCGCTTTGAATTTATATGGATTGATTGGATATACTAATGAAAGTGATAGAGGTGACCTATTTTGATTTCAGCTGTGTTTAACTTGCTTGAATTGCTATATATGCTTCAAACTCAATTGATGTTAAGATCTTTTTGAATTTGTATCGGATTGATAGGATCTACTATTAAATGTGATAGACCTTCTTGATTTTTTGATGTCAGAATTGTTCAAGTTGCTTGAATTGCTATATATGCTTCAAAATTAATTTTATATAATTCTTTTTAAATCAAGAATAATACAAAATTTATAAAAGTAAATAAATTATTTCTTCAAAAAATGAGAATTTACAACAAATAATCTGGTCATGTAAATCTTATGCCATATATTACAAAAGTGATATCTTAGAATTAATATTTAATATATCATTGTTTAGGATATATATAAGTTGGATGACCATTTCTTAGACTCGTCAACCACACTTCAGCCACCCTTTGATCAGTTGTCATGAATCCATCGCTGATCGCTACCATGAAACCTCATTCGCCTGAAGTTGATAATGACATCAGCACCCTTGTTCGGATTACGAACATGCTTCAAAGTCACCATTATCAAGGTTCCTTTTTATTGTCCTTTTAACATTTCCATGCATTACAATGATTAATTTGAATGTGTTTTTGATTTATTCAGTTAAACGATGCACACAACCAACTCAAGCTTTAGAGATCATCCGAAAAGGTGCAATATCAAGTTCGATATGGTGATAACAGAAGTCAATTTCTCACCTGATGATATGTCCGGACTTGAGTTCATTGAGACCGTTCAACATGAAACCAATCTACCGATAGTTGGTAAGTCGTTTAAATCTATTGATTGGATCAAGACTAATTAAGGTGATATAGGTTCTCGTTTTGATTACAGATTAACTAAGTTGCTATCATGGACTAATGCTTATGATCGAATTCCCTTGCACACCCACTTCATATTTTTATATCTACTATGAAAATTGAATTGATACTTTGTTTGAATCAGTGTTTAATAGTCCTGCAAAGTTTGCAAAACACGCATCCAGTAGTACCAACGTGCCAAACTAGAGGATGAAGAATTGGTTCAAAATTTCAACGTTGAGAAGATGAAACTGTGTGAAGCATGTCTTATGAGGTTTGTCGCTATACACTTAGCTCAAGGATGCATGCTGGTTTTATCATGTCACAGCTGCTAGGGAAAACCGAACTTGCAATGATATGATACCAGGAATGTAAGTTGATATACCAGAACTTAAATTTATTTACTTGATTTGTTTGGATTCATAATCACAATAAACTGACCCATGCTTTGTATTTTGTTTGATTAAGGTGGACATGTGAAGATTTCGAGGAGAGAAGCTCAAGACCCCATAGTGGATGCCGTTAAAAACCAAATTGCTAGTACTGCGTTTGTTTTGTATGTAAAATTTGTCTATTTAATGACTATATATGAATGTGTAGATTTTACTCATTTCTATGGAAATGTCTAATTCACTACACATCTAACTTCAACTTGTTCTTGCTTTATTTTAGATACGTAACCGTAATTCGCATTTTTTTAACTAAATTACTTTTTGTGGTTTGGCCCAGATAACCTCTCTTATCACCAAAAATAATCTTTTAACTAAATTACTAACTATTTTGACTCTTGTGGTTTTGCCCAGATAACCCCTTTTATCACCAAAAGGAATCTTTTTACAATTCAATATTTGATGTTT
The DNA here is from genome assembly GCF_021521415.1 of Bidens hawaiensis. Lineage (NCBI taxonomy): Eukaryota > Viridiplantae > Streptophyta > Magnoliopsida > Asterales > Asteraceae > Bidens > Bidens hawaiensis. The sequence goes on along the minus strand of NW_027504847.1, from coordinate 1,947,489 downwards.
GAAATTTGTAATAATTTCAGTCCTTGACATTAACACTGCTAATTTTTTCTATTAAATCTATAAGTATTTGAGTCATTTTCTAAAGTTTTTTGTCTATATAATTAGTCTTCTCATATTGTGATAAGTGTTGGATTTTTACTTACAAATTGTAAGTGTTAGTAAGTTTAGTGCTTAGGCCAAATGGTATAGAGCAGTGGGCACGTCCTACTAATTTGTTGTGGCAGCCCCGTCACTCAAATGTGATCAGTGACACCCCCCCCCCCCCCTCCCCTCTCTTATCTCATTTCACTAGTGACCTAAGGCTACTGATGGTACGTGACCACGTTCATCAGTGACCAATCATGATTTGTTTTTTTTTTTTGTTCTTTATTAATTGTTTATAATATTAAATAATCAAATGGTAGGGAATGATAGAGAATGAGGGGACTGATCCATACCTCGATTTGAAGGGTGAGGAACAATGACGGATGCAAAGCTGACGTGACGCTGACGTGAGATGGAATGGTTTAAATGAACCATACCTATTAGCCCTATGTAGATTAGATTTATGTGGCATTTGATTTGTTTGGTGATCATTAGACTAAGTTTATGAAGTTTATGAGGACATAAAAAAAATTGTAGTTGGTATGACGGCTAACAGTAAAGTCAATGGTTTGCTGAAAAGACATTAAACACTAAGGTATTATTTCAATGACGTTATTTTACTAATCACGTGAAATTAACGTTAAAAGTGGCGGAAGGTTAATCAAGCATCATGTGGTGGCGTTGATAGCCGAAAGACAAGGGCACATGCACCAATCAGCCGGTGTCCCGATGATTGAGTGTTATGTGTCTTATGTCCAAGGCTTGATTCAAAACTACTATCGAGCCGGGGGTCTCACCGGAAGCAGCCTCTCTATCCCTATGGGATAGAGGTAAGGCTGTCTACATCTTACCCTCCTCAGACCCTACCATAGCATTGCTATTGGTGGGATATACTGAGTACGATGATGATGATGATGATGATGATGATGATGATGATGATGATGATGATGATGATGATGTATTATTTCAAGGACAAGGGACCAGAAAAGAAAAAAAAATTGACAGAATACAATATTATCAAAGACCTTTCAACAAATATTTTTCAAGGCTATTGAGATAACGAAATGTTCCTTTTATAGTCTCTCCGGGTATATGGTTATGTTCGGGTTTCGTCTCATACAAGACCTTGATGTCGATTAGTGTCTCTGTTTCTGACACTTTAGTTAACTTAAAAGCGGTCGTGTATGCTGAAAACCCATGATCCAAATGCCCTCCTTCCAGTATTTCAAGAGCAATCTTATATGCGGATTCATCATACTCCACAATCTTCTCTAATTGATGGCTCACTTTTAATACACCTAACACAAAAGAATCCAAAAGTCCATTTTCTTTCCACAACCCGACCGGATATCTAACATGAGACGCTATAAATAATTAAGCACATGTATTTGCAATGTTAATAAAAATATGGAACTTGTTATACATCAAGCAAAATATGAATGTTGAAAAAATAAGTAAAAAATCTCATCCAATCACTGATCTGGTTTGTCGCTTCAACCAACCTGACCAATTGACTAGTTCGAATAAATTAAACCAGTTAAAAAGTACTTATTCAGTCTGGTTATGTAAACGATATTTGGTCATACTAGTTGATCCAAGATGTTTTATACAAAAACACAAACCAAACAAGCAGTAACGGACCCATGATTTTTCTGCCAGATAACTAATTTATTTTAGCGTAATGGATCCACTAATGCAAACAAGAAATTAAGACATACCGGGGCAAAATTTGAAAAGCAACATGCTTCCATAGCCACCATCTCCTTCAAGCAACTCGACATCCGCCACAATATCCGGTAAAACCTTGGGTCCGACATGCCTTATGTCACTAGACATTGCCTTCCATAAATCTTTGATGGGCACAGAAACAGTCACTTGGTCTATATCTTCCTTCATCTTTAATTGGCCTCTAGATCTTGTAAGTGATAAGTACATAGGCTACATTATTCTCTTCTATATAAATGAATACAAAAAGAGGTAGGTAAGTAGATATAAATCATATAATAAACTTTAGAAAGTTAGAATCTTTTCTCGTATAAGACAGAAAGCAGCCACGTTTGACTGTTTTGGACTATATTTTGTGTATTGATTAATTTACTGATTGTGAAAAGGATTGGCTATATTTTGTAATATACTTTTACAAATAGCAAGTATAATAATAATAATAATAATAATAATAATAATAGGTATGCTAGTTGATGTGAGTTGATAATAAAAAATGATATTAATAAAATTAGGACGTTTGGAAGTATATTTAATAACTAATTGGTGTTTACTTTTTGAAAATTGTAATGATAATCGTTTAAATTCAAGATTTATGATTAAAACATGAAAATCAAATTAAAAGAAATTATTATAAAACAATTAGAAGAAATTAAAAATAAAAAGAATTATAAAATTTTTGTGATTGCTCCATGTATTTCAACAAATAGTTGGGTTTCCGTTGGGTTTCCTTTGGATCAATAATTTTAAAAGAATTGGGCTCAAGTGGATTTGGATGTTAAATACGATATGGACCTCTTGGAAGCATGATTGAAAAGATCATGTTGCTCAATCACTTTCATAGATGTTACTTAGGTATTTTTATTGGTATCTTGTGACTTATGAGTAAATTAAAATGTGGTAGCATAAATGATGGTAGTTATGTGATAGGATTTAGTCAATGGGTCGGGTTTGATAACCCTTTGTTTAGGGCCTATTGTTTTAGCTAGGGTGCAAACGAGCCGAGCTAAGCCCGAGGTTGACCAGGTTCAAGCTCGGCTCGTTTAACTTTCACAAAGCTTAAATTCAAGCTCAGCTCGTTTTGATCTCTATTTCTAAAGCTCGGCTCGGCTCAGCTCATGGGTAGCTTTTAAGCTTGAGTTAGGTTTGTGAGTAGTTTTTCAAGCTGGTGCTCGGTTTGTGAGTAATTTTTCAAGCTCGATCGAGCTCGGCTCGTTTACTACTTTTTAATTAATTTTTATATATTTATAACTATTTTTATATATTTTTCAATTATATCTTGATATATAACGTAATATATATTATGTAGTTACTTTTTCAAAACATACATAAACATATATAAATATATATTATAAAAATTATATAAATGACAGTCTTTTTGGGTCCGCGAGCTGGCTCGAGCTCGATCGAGCTTCTTTACAAGCCAATCTCAAGAAGCTCACACAACGCTCGGCCTGTTTACACCCCTAGTTTTAGATGTTAAAAGTGTTTATAGTTACAAACATGTCCCACGACGTATCAAGTCTTTTCTTATCATTGTACTTAGTTTTATTAATGTATAAATTTTTCGCTGTTTGGTCCACCTTATCCCCAAAAAAAGAAAAAAGCCGGGCCACAAGAAATTAAAGTGTTTCACATCATCTACTCTCCCGTAGTGCAGTGGCCTAAATAAAAAAAATCTTCGTTTAAAAAAAAGTGTTTGGGGTGCTGTCGTGCTGATTATGCAAGAATGAAGAACCTACCGCGAGCCATTTGAGATTATATAGGTCGAATTAAATAGGTCGGAAGTTTTGTATTAAGTTTTGAAATTAAGATTGCACCATATGCAATTCTAGTTAATGGTTATGTGTCCCATCTAGTGTCAATTATACATAGGTGAACATATACGTGTACTGATTATTCATCGACCAATTCATTGTTACGGGACAACGATTGTACTTCTATTAAACCTATCAAATTTATACTCTTAATCATAAAGATAATGACATTTGGTATTAACAATTTTCTTTCTCGGTTAATTTTTTCTTCTTATATTGATCCATACTATTCATTCAAAACCAATATATGTAGAATATTTTTTTTAATAATAGAAATAATAACAGTATATTTTTTAAGAATAGTCATCTAACAGAAAAACGAAATTAATTCCAGATTTTATGGTATAGAAAAGGTAAACAATAATATAATGTGTAGCAAAGATTTCATGGTTATGTTTGAAAAGACACGCGCTATCAACATCAGCGTCCATCTCCCTCGTTTCCAAAATGTTCGTCCTAAATCATGTCGATCTGCTAATTTTTAATCATTAGCCTGACTAGATTTTCAGCCAACCAACTTTTGCCACTCATCTTAAAACCCCCGGTTCGACAAGATTATTTTGGTGTCCGGCGAGATTATGTATTAGCATCCGACGAGATTCTTTTGATTTTCCTGAGATTATTTTGGACAGGTGGCAGAATGTAATTGACTAAAATCCCGTGATGGGTTTTAGCATGAGCATTTTGAAATGGGATTGATCAACCGGACATTTTGTTAATATTGATTAGTCAAATAGACATTTCATTATCACTTAAAGAACCAAAAGCTTATGATTCTCAAGAAATCTAATTTAAAACAACAAGATCACTAGTAATTGATATATTGTGTTATTATAAAAAGTACACAACTACACAAAAAAGAAAAAAAAAACAGCATATCCATATCAAAGATATGATAATAATCATCGGTATGTTTTAAGAGTGGCACCACAAAACGTACATATGATGGCCTTCCAAGACCTCCAGTAAAATGGGATGTAGCAGAATCTAGTTGAGGTTAACATGTCGGCGACTTGAGCTCCTCTGCGGCACCTCGAACACAATCCGGCCACGGGTTTCGTCCTTCGTATCTTTCGAGTTTGATCCACCAAAAAGCAAAACACAACCATATAAGAAATTTAAGAATCAAGCTTCTAGCTAGTTGGTTGGTTTATAATATTGTTTGAACAAACAACGTAGGAATGAATAGTTGTATGAATCAGGATGACATATTGGGATGTGAAATAGTTCATGCTTGAAGGTTTTATAAGCCAAACGTACGAACGAACAACCTAGGAGTCAAAGGTTGGGTATTGTTTACAACCGTTGGATGATAACCATGTGGATAGGTTATTTAATAAGATACATGAATGTATCTAGTTATATGTGAGTTGTTTTACTTACACGTGTAAAAGATTTATTGTCTTTTAGGTTTTGCCATATAACGTGATTTTCTTCTTTTTCTTTTTATATTTTTTTTCTTTTAACCACGGCTTTCAATAAAAAAAAATGACACCACTGGCAAGACGATATTAAAGGTAAAAAAAAGAAAAAAACAACTAAAACCGAAAGATTTACAAATCTTTCCGTATAAAAGACTTAAAAGAAAATCTATTTTTAATCCATAGATAGCCCAATATCTTCATCTTCTCTATCACTTCACAAATCGAATACGATTTTTAATTGATAGATAGCCTAGTGTCTCAATCCTAACCTTTCAAATACACCATAAAGTAGTCATGATAATTTCATGCAATACCTTCTGTTTATTGTCAATCGGAGACAAGTGGTGTTCTTTGATTAAATCATGAACTCAAAAAGCGTAAATAGATGGAATTCACCACCAAAAGCTAACCTGTATTAAGTACAATTTATAAGAGGATATCTAAAATGACATTTCCTTTTTCATCTTATAAATTCTTACATTTTCACATTACATATATCTTTGCATTAATTTTTCAGCTACATTGGTTTTTATTACGAATCAAGTTTTTATTACAAGTATATATTTACTTACTTACAATACGCCCTGCTTGCGGTGCGCACATATAATCTATATATGTGTGAACCCTTGGGTGGACAAAAGTAAAATTGCATTAATTTTGACGTTATTTTACTAATCTCGTGAAAATAACGTTAAAAGTGGCGGAAGGTTAATCAGGCATCATGTGGTGGCGTTGATAGCCGAAAGACAACGGTACATGCACCAATCAGCCGGTGTCCCGATGATTGTGTCTTATGTGTCTTATGTCCAAGGCTTGATGCAAAACTACTATTGAGCCGGGTGTCTCACCGGAAGCAGCCTCTCTATCCCTATGGGATTAAGGTAAGGTTGTCTACATCTTACCCTCCTCAGACCCTACCATAGCTTTGCTATTGGTGGGATATACTGAGTACGATGATGATGATGATCTTTACTTACAATTTTAGTAAATTAATTAATTTATATAATTTAAAGCATTGTTAAAAAATAAAAATAGTGTAATAATTAATTAAATTTATGTTTTAAAATAAAAACATTACTTTATTTTATTTTACTCGATTGCTATATTTAAAATACTTTTAAGCTATAAATAAAGAAATATAAGTGATTAAATCTTGCTTTTAAAATGTTCTTATCAACTCAAGTAAAATAATTTGCTTTTACTCTTCTCTTTTCCTTAATAGGTATAGATTTACCTGCTTCCATTTTGATTTATTTTAAAATACATAAACAAATTATACTTACTAATCTATGTATTTTTTGAAATATGTAATTACCCATTCATTAATATTCATTATTCAATATCTTATAATTTGTAAAATTATAATGTTCATTATGTAATTCGTATATGTATATATGACGTTTATATATTTTTCATTCGTATGTTACACGGGACACTAACCTAGTGTATAAGTAATTCATACACCCAACAAATCAAGTTGAAACATCGATCGAACTTGTATAATTTGTCTTGAAAGGATTGTAGAGGCTTTAATTAAGGGAAAATTCCCAAAATATGCGTTTATGAATACGTTTTTCAGGTTTTATGTGTCATTTCAAACAAATTCCCAAAATATGTATTATAAACTAGTCGTGACGAATAGTTTATGATTGTCCACGAGTAGTTTGTATTAGGGATGAGCATGGTACCAGACCGGTACCGACCGGTCCCGATCCCGAAAATCCCTAATTCTTGGTACCGGTCCCGGTACCGAAATATTCGGTTCAGTACTGGTACGGTACCGGTACCGGGATTATACCGGTACCGGAGGTAAAAAATCGGGAAATACCGGTACCGTACTGTACCGATCCCGAAACTTAAAAATTTGGTACCGATTCAGTACCGACGGTACCAAATCGGTATCGATTTCGGTACTGGTACCGGTCCCTATTTTGCTCATCCCTAGTTTGTATAACCAATTAAAATTTGCCACGTGTCTATAAACTAATTGTAACGACCAGTTTCACTAATAATCTACTCGTAAAGATTAAATAAGTTTAAAGCCTCGTAATCAACGCCCACGAGTAAATAAGGTATCATTTAGTTGCGACGAGCAGATTATAAAACCTTAAGAGTCGCGAGTAGTTTATTAAACTAACCATGACGATGAGTTTGAATACCAAATGCATCGAACCGGTTTGTTTATCAAAACAATAACCGGAAAGGTTAGTTTGTTTGGTCAACTAGTCGTTACGAGTAGATATTGGTCAACGATTACTTTACATCTATTATACGAGTATTTTATTGGTAATTAACTCGTCTCGATAAGTTTACATGGTAAACATTACTCATACGAGTAGTTCATAAGTAGTTAACTCGTCCTGACTAGTTTACCTTGTTTATATTCCCGATACGAGTATTTTATTAGTAATTAACTCGTTCTGATAAGTTTACCATATTTACATTACCAGTACGAGTAGTTTATTGGTAGTTAACTCGTCATGTCTAGTTTACCTTGTTTACATTCCTATACGAGTAGTTAATTAGTAACTAACTCGTCTCGGCTAGTTTAACATAACAATCTACTCATCTCCTTACTTTATAGTCTAAACTAGTCGTTACAATGTTGTTTTGAAGTTCTTGGGTTTATATAAATGTCATGTTCTTGTTGTTTTGAACCCGCACATTAATGGAGGAGGAAATTGATAATATTGTAGTTTGTTACGGAGGTAAGTGGGAAGAAACAAACGGAACACCTTGTCCTTTTGTTTCTTCCCACTTTCCTCCGTAACAAACTGCAATATTATCAATTTCCTCCTCCATTGATGTGTGACCCATATGATACCCATAAAATTCAACCACATTGATTTTTTTTAAAACATTTCATGAGTGTATTACTATTTATTTATTTGTTAGTGTCTCAATTATACTGTGTTCCAATTAACAAAGTTTTTTTTCTTTTTAATTTATAAAATCTTTTATGATTTTGTATATAACTTTGAGAGAAAATCAGTATAAAAGTACCAAAACAAAAATGTATATTAGTTTTAATGAATGACAGCAACGGTAAAAGTCCGTCGTTATTTGCTTGTGGATAGCAACTAAAATCTAAAGGAATATTTAAAGCATGTTTTAAAATAGTGTCTCGTTTCAAATGCTCGTCAATTTGACAGGAAAACATCACCAACGGTCGTTCCATCGCATATTTGTCATTGGTATCGGAATATCAAGCGAGAGTCACTATGGGCCATGGGTCCCATCGATAATCCCACAGAATTTTCAAGTTTTGTTGAGTTTTGGTTTTAGATAAGACTCCAACCAAGTCTTTTATGGTGATTGTTGATTTGTTGGGCGTGCCTCAAAGGCCGAACACGGATTTTCGATGGAAATCCGATGCATTATGATCAATATATACCAAAATATGTTTTTTCCTCGTTCCGCTATGCTAGCGCATTTGTAGGAGAAGCGGAAAGAGCAGGAATTTTAATAGTTTCTTTCTCAACGACCATTCTATTTTACAATTTCACACATTTACCAATTTGGATTTATCATTTGTCATGTTACTTCGATTTTTATATAAACACATTTAGTGGTGATTATAATTACTTCTTGACGTCAATTATAGTTTATAGATGACGCAGTGATGACTTATCAAGTAATAAGATTACAGTATTATGTACCACACATTTTATCTACTATTTTATTTTAAAAGAAAAAGAATAAAAGAAAGAAAATTAGATTTTATTAATCAAATCTTTTCGAGTTTTACAAATAATAATCTAACTTCAGAAAACTAATGTCACCAGTCTCACCTTTCATATTATTTGTTTTCATTAGAATCTCATAATTTATTTTGAATAATCAAACTGATATATTAGGACATTTGATTAGAATGAGAATACGAGTCAATTGCTATAAAACTTATCTCGAATTGAAACGGTGCTTCAAACGACTTGATTTTTGTTAATTGGAAGTTTGAAACACCCGAATTGAAGCATTGTTTCATCGTTTGAAGCACCATTTTATAGTAAGTTTTACATCAATCGACACGTATCCTTCCGATCAAAAGTCCCAAAACATCAGTTTGAAATTCAGATATAAAAATTACGGCTAGTGAAAACAAATACTTTAGAATGCGAGACCAATTTTCTGATGTAAGATTATTATAGGCCAAACTCAAAAAATATAAGATTAACAGAATCCAATTTTCCATATAGAAAACATGGTAATTCCCTAATTACAATATCGTTTCTTTTAGTCGTCAAAGGTTGAAGACACTATCTTTAGCTTATCCTTCTAAGTTTCAAGACCATACAACATGAACTAAAAGATAAGTGAGAAGACCGCTACGTAAGCACGTCATGTATAGCCTTCATGTTTGACATTGACTCGTTAAAATTATTCATGGTCCTATTTCTAAAGTTATAAACGTTACATACATGATTACATGATACATGCATATATATGTGAAAACAATAAATGATAATGGGCAGAAAGGAACGCGTCAAGTGAGTTTTATTAAGGCATCCATTATTATTATATAAAAAATAAAATAAAATGGGGCACACTTTTTATTATTCAACTTATTTTGTAACATACTTGTGACATGCCATGCCATGTCAAAATGGGTGTACGCTGACATGGTCTAGAGCTTCAAAGGGTACATGTGAGGTGTGACGCAAGAGCTAAAATAGTATGTTAGGTTAAGGGGTATATACCAATGGGCAATTCTTATTGGTTCTAGGAGGCAGCCACATGGCATACCACCCCTCACTGGAACAACCACCCCCCCCCCCCCCCACCCTTTCTCCAATTTACCTCTCACGCGTGACCTAAGCACTGACGGCGCTCAGTCGCGTCAGGGCCCATTTGACATGTGAAGGGTGTATTTGAAGGATAAGTGATGGTTTTATTTTTAAAAATAATTAAAATGAAGAATGATGGAGAGTATTGTATTGAGAGT